>NW_024396491.1:0-17842 GCF_016617805.1 Bactrocera tryoni
TACAATTAAGTCTGGAATATAAAATCATTCAAATGACCTCCACGACTTCTTTTGCAGGAATGAATTCGATGAACCCAATTTTCGAGTAGTTGTTCCACTAAATCAAGTCGTATGTCATGGACAGCACGTTCAATATTGACTTCTAAATTTTGAAGAAAGTTTGGTTTTTTGCTAAAGACCAATGACTCCAAATAACCACACAACAACTAGTCGAATGGTGTTAAATCGCAACTTCTTGCAGGCCATTTCATAACACAATTTCTTGAAAAAATTTAATCTCCAAACTTTTCTCTCAATAATTCGGTTGTTTTGTGCCACGTAGCCTCGTCTTTTTGGAACCAGTTGTTGCCAAAATCACTTCTTCCAGTTGCGGCCATAAGGAATTAGTAAAATGGAGAAAGGGTACTGTTAAAAGATTGACGCGAAAAGCGTGTGTAGAGCGCATTACGGGAAATCAAATACGCAGTGCTAACAGACTGGACAGAAAATGTATTGGCGATAATCGGTCGAATTCTGCTCTTAAGCGGATCATGAAAATTAATTCCAAAAGCGGCTGAATAATGATAGACATGTTGATTCGACGTAAAACTTTTCCAAGTTATGAATTAAGTGTGGAAAATATTTTTTGTGATTAAAATTGGGAAAATACATTTGAAAATTAAAAAAAAGCACAAAAATTACTTAAGCTGTAATTAAATTTTCGGTTATGTTATGTTTTAAATTTTAAATATTTATTATAACAACGTTAACGCATTGTGAAACAATTGTTATGATTCATATCAGAGATCTGCAATTATTCTCTTTTTTAAGTTATTGGTCGAGTAACACAAAAAAGAGTCTTTGTGAATATAAATTAAAATTCGACATAAACAAATATTCACAAAAACACATTTACGCCAGGCACAAATGAAAAATGAGTAAGTTTCTTTTCATACGACCCGGTATTGTGCTCATTCTTTGGTGAGTCAATAATTTAATCACGTCAAAGCGAAATGATTCAAAGCACCAAGAAGCACTTATACATTGTATTTTTGAATGACTTAAGTGACTTGAGTATTTTTACTTTAGCTATATTGTCTTTGTTGCTTCTTTATTTTTTTTTTAATTTCTATGTTGATAATTTTTTTCACTACTTATTTATAATGTTTTCATACCGATTTATACGCAACAAAGAAGATTTTTCGAATGACGAATAGTTACTACTGGGAAACCAGCAGCTCGATTTTATGTTTTTAATAGTTATTATTTGAAAATAACAAAATGAGATCATCTTTGTTTTAAAACTAACCTAAGTTAACAAAATTCATATATCTTTATATTAAAATTAAAGCACTTGAAAAAAGGACTAAAAATACTCATTCAAAGGTATATATAAAAGTAAAAGTACTGCTAGCAGGAATGGAAAGAACTTTAAGTGCTACCTTGAACAACCTCGGATATCGTTTGCTATTATTTTGCCACTTTAGGTTGAGGCTGATCTAATTCGCCGAAATATGGCTATTTGCAATACTAGATTCTAGCAGAGGAAAATTCATCTAGTTACCTGGCTGTCTTCGCTACAAAAAGTTATTAACCACTTCAATCATGTTGTGATGGACAGAAGACACATTTTACATCGACTCAGAACACTATCTTGTTGCAGCTAAGACACACACCCCCCTCTGTGCAGCAAAAAAAACGCACGTCAACAAACACAAGGAATATTCGAAGTCGAGAAGCGGCATTTACAGCAGACAGCTGACCGATTTTCTACTCGACTTGCACTCATACTTTCTGAGAGCAACTCGGTACAAAGGAAATTTTTAAGTTCCTTTTGTACAGCTGAAACTGAAATCATTGGCTTTTGGACAAGGCAAAAGAACAGCTGATACGATGAGGGGTACCGTGTAGCAGTGGAGGGAAAATAGACTGGCCTATCATGGTATAGATATCGAGAGAGTTAAGCGAGACGCATTTGCAGACACAAAAAAAAGAGGTCAAAATGCGTAAATAGGAAAAACTTGACCAGCTGACCGAGGGGTAATGCTCAAAAATTCTACGCAAAGATGCGGCGACTAACAGAAGGTTTTAAGACCGGAGCATACTCTAATAGAACCTCCATAGCTGATGCCCAGAGCATACTGAAATTATTCAGGGAACACTTCTCCAACCTGCCGAATGGCAGTGAAAGCATAACACCAAGATATAGTGAACCCAATTCCCCAATCGATGACGGTGGGGAGGCGATTCATTGCCCGACCATGAAGAAGTTCGAATCTACCCCAACAATAACGTCAGCCAACGCAGAATAACTCTTGCCAAAGGGGTGCTACTTCAGACTGTTAAGGCAATTGAGAAGTAAAGTCTTCTCTCGCCGAACAGAGACCACACTCTGCAAGTCACTCATCATCAGTGTCTTGCTATATGGTGCAGAGGCATGAGCGATGACAAAATCTGATGAGTCGGCGTTACAAGTTTCGAGAGAAACGTTTATGCGGAAAATGTATGGTTCTTTGCGCATTGGCAACGGCGATTACCGCAATCGATGGAACGATGAGCAGCACAAGATATACGACGACATTGACATAGTTCAGCGAATTAAAAAACAGAGGCTACGCGGTAGATGGTTTAGAAAATCTGGTGGGGTATGCATAGTACATAGAAGTTATTTATAAAAAAAAAACTCATGTCGAGTGTACAGAAAATACAAAGTATACATGGTATAATTATATCTAATCACATATCAAATAATCGGACAAAAACGAAAAAATAACGAATAAACACAGCCAAATAATTAATATTTTGTTTTTTTATTTTTTATATTCGTCCCACTGTAAGTACAAGGAGCTTTCCAAAGTAAACAGGACTTTTTGAATCTATCGCCCCTGGTGTCACCATCTATATGTCGATGTATATATAGGTACGTTAGAATCTGCTATCTTTATCGATTGGAATGTAAGCTATTGCGCTTTAAGTGTCAGTATGTTTGTTTTATCGGTGCGAAAATGAGCTTCGCATAAAGAGCCAACATTAAATTTTGTTTTAAAATTTGTAAAACTTTTACCGAAACGTTTTAATTGATGAAACAATGGCGATGATTGCCTATCCCGTAACAGAGTGCACGAGTGGTTTCAACGTTTTCAAAGTGGTGAGAGGACAAAAATGGGCCAATCAAAATCTGTGATCACCGGAAATTCCATCGAAGCTGTTCGTGAATTCATCAAAATCAGCCGAAATCATCATTGAAATTCATGAAAATGGAATTGAACATCTCCAAAACATCGATTTATCGCATTTTGACCGAACTTTTTGGCTTACGAAAGGTGTGTGTACCGTTTGTTCCGTACAAATTGACCGACGACCAAAAATTGCTCAGAATCCAACATTCGAAGGACATCATTAAAGATGTCAAAGAAGACAAAAACTTCCTTTACAATATTGTGACTGGCGGCGAAACGTGGGTTTTCCAATATGATCCCGAAACGAAACGCCAGAGTGCTGAATGGAAGGCACCGGACGAGTCGACACCCAAAAAATCGCAGATGGAAAAGTCAAAAAATAAAAAACAATGCTGCTTTATTTTTATGATTCCACGGGTATTGTCCACAAAGAATTTGTTCCACCCGGCTAAAACGTTAATGCGGTATTCGACGCACGATAATGCGCCGTCTCATCGATCGACTCTTGTTACCGATTATTTGATCAAAAATCACATTTTAACCATTAACCACTCTCCTTATTCACTTGATATGCCAACGTGCGACTTCGTCCTTTTCGGAAAAATACATTTGCTCATGAAAGGAAAGCGTTATGCAGACGAAGAGGCCATTCCAAAGACTTGCACCGGCATACTGGCGGCCATACCCGCCAACGAGCTAAAACACTCGTTCGACATGCTTTTGAACCGTGCAAAAAGCTGTAATGAAGCAGAGGAGACTGTTTTGAATAAAATAAATTAATTTTGCCGAAAAAACCATTTGATCTGTTTTGTTTTTTTTTTAGTGCCTTTGGAACGCACTTTGTATGACGGTGTTGATTCAATGACGTCAAGATAACCTTGTATTTTATGAATGTTTGTATGACACGAAGTGGAATTTGACATAAATATACGACTTCCCGCGCTCGGCTTCATTCAAAGATAGAGGGATGCCAACTCCTTCCAGTGTGAGATCGTCTCAAAATTAGCATTTTTTATGGCATTATGCATAATACGATGTTCACACCGACATTGAAAACATTTTGAAAACACATTTGCGGGTTGTGGAATCTAAATCGTTCGGACCGACAATTTGTGTTTTCGATTAGTTTTCACTGAAAACTATCAATAGGGGACACTCTTGCTCTTGCAAGATTGCACGATGGCACACCGAAATATGCAAGGCCAAGAGAGCACTCATTAGCGGAATCTAGTGATATATGACGGCACGAAATTGGGGTTTGGTCTGACATATTTTACAGTCATTGCAAATATTTTTTTGCGTGTGCTTGTTGTTGTGCCATTGCACCAAGAAGAAAATTCTGCAATTCGTGCACCGTGCAAGGGTTTTGCAAGTGCAAGAGAATCCCCCTAATATGACAATATCAAGTGACAGCTGTACTTGTATATGGAATGTAAGCAAACATCAAGTGACAATAATATCTCTTCCGAATCGATTAAACTAGAGCAGGCACCGGATGAGTGGAATGTAAGTTTTCAAGTAGTTTTCAGCGAAAACTGTGTTTTCGTTTGACAGATTTTACATGGACGAAAACACCAGTTTTCGTACGAAAACCAGTTTTTCCCACGAAAACATGTTTTCCTTGTCGGTCCGAACATAGTATAACAGCGAAATTATTCAAAATACGCTACATTGGACACATAGACACAGCTCAACAAAGGCAGAAAGCAACAAACCCTGCATATATTAGTAAATTTGGATTGCCATATTACGAATTTATTCATGAAAGTTTTGAATATGCTCCCTAATACTCCCAACCAAAATATACGAAAACTTAAGCAGAAAGTTTTAACAAAACTCAGATGGAAATACATATATAAACTTTCAGTCTAGAAAATGTTATGTTGTACTCAACGCAAATCTTGCTCTTGTTTCAAAAGAAATTTGTATGCTATAAGAAACAATGATGTCGGCAAATTTCTACTAATATGTGCATTCTACCAATGAAAGTGAAGTGAAGGGTGAAACATCTACACCAGAGTTATTTTCCTAAAATTAACTCAGTTGTTCAATATGTAATAAAGTCAGGATTGATAAAGCAATGGGTCAAGCCATTGGAGGTGAAAGGATATTATTTTAAATACAATTGTCGAAAAGTTACGAAGATTGGTATGGGAGAGTTGAAAATTAGAATTCGATGGTGCTTAAATATAGAAATTTATGAAAAATAGAGTTTTGATCAAAGTTGTTTCTGGCCTGGAAAGTGAATCTAGGAACAACAATTTCACTCACTTAGAGATCTTATACAACTAATCATAGCCTAAAATAAATAAATTCTGTAATTTCTTTATATATTTAAAAATATTTGATGCTTCATTATTATGCATTAGTAGTTTGAAATAAAACTTTATGCATTTATGATATTTAAAGCATTACATCATTAGTACTTACATGTGTTCGAAATCCACGGTTTCTGTATCTATGCCAATGTAGTTAGACTCCTCACACAGCTCTTGTGATGTTACCAAAAAAAAAATTTGAGTAGGAGTCAAATTCAAAGATGGTAAACGAGCCATTCCTTTCAGCGGCCCGGTTATAGATAACATTGAATGATATGATATTTGCATTCCTCCAGAGTGTATTAGTATCTCCATTTGACTATGATTTGAGAAAACCTTGACTGATTCGGGTACACAACGAATTGCTTTATCCTCGAAGCTTTTCGTAATAGATCGTAGAATTTCTTTGGCAATGTGCACGCCAACTGAGGCATACTGTAGATATGGCGGTAATCTGTCATCAAAGTATGGCACCAGCATAACGGATAAAGGAACCACTGAAAATTAAAAAAGTGTTAGAATACTTAATTTAAATATTCTCGAGGAATAATTTTTTTTCCATTTAACTAAGTTGTAAGGCCTACTGTTTACTGTATTTATTCACACATACACAATTTACATTTGAAGTCGGAACTGTTGACTCAGTAATTAACATTCATAGTGAAATTAATTAAAGCAATTTGTACAATAAATTAAAACAATTTGTGTACTAAGTATACTGAAATTATGAGAAATCGACCATGAATTTGGTTGTATACGCTTATAATTGATGTTTGTTTTAAATTGTAAGTCCATCCTTTTTGTTAAGTGTGTTGGTGTACAGGTGTGCTGAGTTGTGTTGGTCTTGTGTTGTGGTGTCATTGGCCGTGGTGAATTGAGCTGCTTTTTGTTTGGGTGCGCCAGTTTTTCCCGGGTAGAGTGAGTAGAGGCTTTACTCATTTAAACATACTGGCCCCCCAGGCAAATATGTTGCCTAGTATTATACGTATACAGAATACTACTTGCTGTAAATGCTGAAAACGACTTTGGTTTTAAACATATTACTGTAAGAACCTATTTTCGGTTAATTCTTTTATAGGTTTATCATTTATAATTTTTATTTTAAAATTCTTTACATCGGTTTGTTAAGGCTAGCTGTTTTTTTTTGCCTCTCTGTATTATCGGCAATTGTTTGCATTAACCAAAGCTTTCCTCTTTCCTCTATAATCCTCTATATTGGATTTCCACGAGAATTTAATGTCTGGGATGAGCCCTAAATACTTAACCGTATCAGCAGTCCGAAGACGCGTTCCCCCTATTAGTGGAGATACCCCTGAGTTAGCTCATACATGGTATTTAGAAATTTTCCCCCACAATCGACTTATTTAAACTTTTCCATAAGAACATTAGTAAACATGATCAAAAGAAATGGAGAGAAAATTCCCCCCTTGTGGGGTGCACCTACTTACATTCTTGGTGTCGCCGAAAAGTTGGAGAATAAGGTGCTTAAGGTTTGATTTTCCCCAAACCTATTTATGACCGCTTCCGGCATCGAGTCGATCTCTTGGAATACTACTCATTAAGTTCAGATCAATCAGTCTCTCTAACGTCTTCAGTAAGAATGACGAGAGTCTGATGGATCCAAAAACTTTGGCCGACACAAACGATCTCTTACCGGCCTTCGGAATGAACGCAACCATAACCTATCTCCAAGACCCAGGAATATACCCCAATCTAATGCAGTACGCTATTGTTGCAATTGCGCTAGTTTAATGCTGCTTGGAGAGAATCTCTCTACGGAAGCTTTACAAGTAGTGCTGAAGGCTTTGACGCACTTATCAACCTCGTCTGAAGAGAGTACGGCATTCTCCTCTGGCGCGTTTGAAAGGGCTAGTCGAAGCTTCCTGCAATATAGGTCCCAGTTAGTTTTCCTGAAGCTTCTAGAAATTTTCTACTCCAGTTTGATATCAGAGGAATGACCTCCTTTCTGATTGTCGTGGCAAACGCGGGTAAGGTACCCCTGCTGTATATACTACTGTGATCAAATTGAAATTGAATTTTTATTTTATACTTCGCGCGGTTTTCGAATCGGTAATTTCTTTTTTCAGTAAATTGGTAGTACTCTAACTATCTCATACTGGATTAGTTATTCGACATTTTCAACTAATATCGTTCTGCAGCCGCCGCATTCGCCTGATTTACCTTCGTGTAACTTCTGGCTATTCAGCAAATTCACATTACCAATCCGAGGACACCGTTTTGACTCATTTGACGATAGGACGATTTTTCCAAGTGCTTAGAAGGAGTTGAAATGCACAAAATTCACCTTTCAATTTGATCACAGTAGTACAAAGTACGTGGCTTTTACCACCTTACAATAATTTACGTCAACTTCGCTCCACAGTACATCATGTACCCTCAGCATACCACCATACGTACTAAACTTCACCGCATTGACTACGCACACAACATACCTCACTACGATGATGAAAGCTGCTAGAGCTTTCCACCATGCGTACTAACGCACCATACGCATACAACTTACCTCGCTACGGTAACGAAAGCTGCGCAATGCTGCTATAAAAGCAAGCACTTTACACCAAATGCGATCTCTTTTGCTCCAGCTCGCCGAACCGGACGGTCGCCCAGCATCGCGTAGGAAAGTAGCAGTAAGCAGGGAGGAGTCCGTTCACTTTCATCACCGTGCCGGCCACAACAAGCGTCAACGCCTGGCTCATAAATTCCGTTCACTTTCATCACCGTGCGAGGTTCAACAAGCGTCACCGCGTGGCTCATCGATCCCGTTCATTTTCATCACCGTGCCAGTCGCAACAAGCGTCAACGCCTGGCTCATCGATCCCGTTCATTTTCATCACCGTGCCAGTCGCAACAAGCGTCAACGCCTGGCTCATCAATTCCGTTCATTTTTATCGCCGTGCCAGTCGCAACAAGCGTCAACGCCTGGCCCATCAATCTCGCTCGTTTTCATCACGCTGGTCTGGCTGTCCGCATAAGGAGTGGGGGTTCGTGGGTCCCAAGGCTGACCCTGGAGCAGCTGAGCATTCCTCAGCTATGGACGAAACCCCATTACAAATGGCGCCCGAGCAGGGACCTGATTTCGTGAGTGACAGTGAAAAACATGAAACAGTCACCAACGCTCATGAATCAGATTCGCCGCGCCCCCACACAATCATAAGCATCGCAGCACTCCAGCGATGAAGGCTCTAACGCTTGAGACACGACCAGTTGGATTTACTGGCTGAAGAAGGACCGATTAGTCACCGAGTGCAGACGACACCACATCGCTGTCGAAGGACGCACCGTAGCAGACCTCCGTAGCGAGCTGAGCGCCTGCATCCGTGCAAAGCGCCACCATAAATCCACGGAGGACCTAGTGCATGCTTTGGAAAGGGAAATGAAGGAGGAAGATAACGCCACCATACTCTTTCCAACCACCACGGTAAAAATCCCAAGCAAAGCGGTGGCAACACGTGGCGACATAACCTCAGCTGCAAGAGTGCCGGATTTGGAGGTTATAAACTCCGTGCGGCGATGGAACATACGCTACAGCGGTCGCGAAAATTTACCCGACTTTCTAGAGCGATGCGAAGAAGCGGAATGCTACTCTTTAGCAAACAACCAGCTTCTTGCCACGATGCCGGAAACTCTGCAGGACAAAGCGCTGCAATGGTTTCGTGTAAAACGCAACGCAATCAACACGTGGGACGACTTTCGATACGAGGCTGAGCGGTTCTTTTTACCAAAGCGTCACCTCGCACATCTGGAGGAAACCATCCACCAGCGCAAGCAATTTCCCAGAGAGAAGGCAAAGGATTATGTGCTGGCTATCCAAACGTTTATCCGCCAGCACCCGAAACTTCGCGATGAAGATCACACCGAGCATATATACGACGGTCTAAGGGTGGAATATCGCTTATATGTCCGTCGGAGCGATTTCAACAGCCTAGACGAACTACTTGAATTAACGGAAGACTACGAATTGTTAAGAAGCGAGGAGGCCAGGCAAGCAAGAAACACCAATCACTGTTTGACGGCGGTAAGTACTAAGTATTGCTGCGAGAAAGTTTGTTGGCGATGTAAGCAGCCGGGACACCGAAGGCACCAATGTCGCAACCAGCAGCGAATATTTTGCTCTCGCTGTGGACGCGACGGAATCATGTCTCGAGACTGCAATTGTTCTACACATGCGACGGTGCCAGCTACTCCGTCCAAACCCAGTACAATAGCACTCAACGCAACGATTCCGTACCCAGAAGGGAAACAAGATGGCCGTTATTATTTGCCCATTACTGTCGCAGGCATGCAGATAGAAGCTCTGGTGGACACCGGAGCCACGCTCACATATATCGGTAAAGAACTTCAACGTCATCTAGATAAGCACCAAATTAAAGCCAGACGCCAGATCCGTCGCATTCAGCTAGCTAACCAGACGTATATACCTAGCACGAAAATGTATCCTGTTACAATAGAGCTGGGTAACAAGTCTACGCGACTACTTGTATCAGCTCTACCGACGCTTTCGGAACATGTCATCTTGGGCATGGATTTCTTAAGGAAGCGAGACCTGACTATCACCATCGATGGCCAACCTCTAACCGCTACACGCCTAAGCACACCGGCACCCACCGATCATCTTGCTATGCTAACCGAGAGGCAACTTAACGCAGCAAGCATACCAGACGCATACCCACTTCCCCAGATAAACACGATCCTAGACCGTTTGCTCATCTCTTTCCAGATAAACGAAATGAAACACGTAGTCAGCGGAATGCCACACGCATCGGGCCGCCATACCAAGTGCCAACCACAACCACCAGATGAGCCTCAAAAGCCACAACCACCACCGGAAGCACGACTTCGTGTGCACACAAATGCAACCGAAGTGCACCCGTTGCACGCAATAAGCGTAGTCGTCACCGGATCAGCCGCCCAAACTCGCCCGAGGGCATCCAAGCAGCCCCAGGAGCACAGCGGCAGCAAACAGCAACCGCGGCCGAACATAAAACCAGCCGAACTAGAAGCATTGCCGCGGCAGACGCCGCACAGCACGAACGTCCGTAAAATACCAACCACCAGACGAGTCCCAGCTGCATGTGAAGGAAATCGCGAAGCCTGTGCTACGAAAGGACTGCGCGCCGCCCAAACCTCGACACACCCCGTAGGCAGAACAAATGCTCAGGTGACGGTCTCAGCAGATCGAAGCGAAGTGACGCCTGCAGCTTCAATCCGACTCGTCCAGCGAGGCACTGCAGCGAGTAACGTCACGGCCGAAGCCAGCATTAATAAGCAACTTGTAAGGAATGCGCACGAGAAACCAGCAACAACAGCGACTGCCGGGATAAACGCATGCTCGAACGACGATGGGGCGTCTGCCACAGCAATTGACAAGACCGACGTCGAGACGACGCCGCCTCACCCAAAAGCGACGTCAACCCCGACGACGACCCGGCCTCCAACTGCCGAGATCAGCGCACAACCGGCCACGCCTGACACATCGCACCAAGAAGTGACACCGGTGACCGAAATCCCAGGGTTCCTGGAAGGGCTGGTAATGACACGACAACACTTTATCAAACGCTCCAAGCGAACGCTATCCTTCCGGGGCCGACGTCTAGCCCTACTGAAGCTAGAAGGCGACCGGGTTCTGGTGCGATACGGCGAGGACAGATGCGTGCTTCATTTATACGAGTAACACCTCAGAGCAGCCGTTATAATTAAGTCATTAGCTTTAATTACCATAGTTATTCACGCATTTATACGATTACATTAAATGGGTGTCACTAGTTGTAAGCTATAAGACCTAAGACGCCTTGTACTATAGGTTAAGAAATACTATTAAATAAAGGTTTCCACACCCGCTCCCCGTTCACGGCACACGCCAACTAGCCTCCAGCATCGAGGGAGATCTCCTTCCACCCGCCGTCAGCGAAGTATCATTGTCCAAAGTGAGGGAGGGACTGTAACGTGGCTTTTACCACCTTACAATAATTTACATTAACTTCGCTCCACAGTAAATTATGTACCCTCACCATACCACCATACGTACTAAACTTCACCGCATTGACTACGCACACAACTTACCTCACTACGATGATGAAAGCTTCTAGAGCTTTCCACCATACGTACTAACGCACCATACGCATACAACTTACCTCGTTACGGTAACGAAAGCTGCGCGATGCTGCTATAAAAGCAAGCACTTTACACCAAATGCGATCTCTTTTGCTCCAGCTCGCCGAACCGGACGGTCGCCCAGCATCGCGTAGGAAAGTAGCAGTAAGCAGGGAGGAGCCCGTTCACTTTCATCACCGTGCCGGCCACAACAAGCGTCAACGCCTGGCTCATAAATTCCGTTCACTTTCATCACCGTGCGAGGTTCAACAAGCGTCACCGCGTGGCTCATCGATCCCGTTCATTTTCATCACCGTGCCAGTCGCAACAAGCGTCAATGCCTGGCTCATCGATCCCGTTCATTTTCATCATCGTGCCAGTCGCAACAAGCGTCAACGCCTGGCTCATCAATTCCGTTCATTTTTATCGCCGTGCCAGTCGCAACAAGCGTCAACGCCTGGCCCATCAATCTCGCTCGTTTTCATCACGCTGGTCTGGCTGTCCGCATAAGGAGTGGGGGTTCGTGGGTCCCAAGGCTGACCCTGGAGCAGCTGAGCATTCCTCAGCTATGGACGAAACCCCATTACAAGCGATAAAGTCGAAGAGTAACTCACCTTTCTGGTTTGTATCTAAGCTTCCACAAATTTTATTCAGCGCAATGATAACACTGGTTCTTTTTAGCCGTGCTTTCTTTTTCCTCGCCCTCTACCATTGCGATAACGATGTCATCGTCTCTGAAATAAGGGAAGAGCCCAATACAGAAATTGCATGACTGCCCAGACAGTCAGTAAATTTGCGGATCCCTTTGCATACTATAGATTAGGAAATTTCATTCTACAAGGTCTTCCCCAACAACCCCGCTTCATAAATACACATACATCACACACATTGATCGATACTTTCTGTAAAAAGTCAACTATAAGCACTGGGTTCATATATTCAGAGTTTGAACAGCTCTATTTCGATTTAGGCAAGTTTTAGTCATAACTTGGCATATGCATGTACGTCAAGGGCACTATTCGTGAAAAGTACTACCACGTTAAATTAATTGCTCCGTGAAGATCTGGTGTTTTTAGTTACTGATTTATCGCGTTTTTAGTAGGTTTGAACTGTACCGTTAAATGAGGGCGGGGTTAACATCCGATGTCATCCATTTCCACACTGTTGTAAGGAGTTCTTTACGTATTTGCGCTAGGCGAATTTAATTGTTTTAGCTTTAGCGGTTAAGGAGACAGTAAACTTATGGGTGGGCCTTTATACTCTTGCAACCAGTTGTTACATAATATTAAAGTTATGTTCACCTTACGGTTGACGTATCACCAAAACCTAAACGAATAGATATAGGGTTATGTATGTATAAATGATCAAGATGACGAGGAAAGCTGAAATCCGGTTGATTGTCTGTCTGTTTGTCTGGCCATCCGTCCGTGAAAGCTGTAACTGAAGTAGAACTTGAGATATCTCGATAAAACGTTCGTATATGGGCGTAATCGGACCACTTGCACCCCCACAAAACGCCATTAAGCGAAAACATATTAAGTGCCATAATTAAGCACCAAATTAAGGTATAAAGCTGTAATTTGGTACAAAGGATCGCAGTAGCAAGGGGCACAAGTTTTGCAAATGTGGGAGTGGCCCCGTCCTCTAACAAGCTTAATGTACATATCTTCTAAACCACTTAAGCCACAACAACCAAATTCGCTGAGTATAAATCTTATAAAAACTTTTTCCGACTGTGTGAAAATGGATGAAATCGAAGGATAACCCCGCTCACTCCAGATATAACGATATAGAAACATTAAATTTACTACCGAGATGGTATGAGAACGTTTAATGGGAGTCAGTGTGAAAATTGTACAATGGAAGTGGCACTACTCTTTGGTGAAGTCTCATATCTCGGGACCCGACCAACCAATTTCGACTAATTATGTCAAATTTGAAAATTGACGAAATTGGACAACAACCGCGCCTACTTGCACAAATAATGTTTCTATGTTCTAACTAATATCAAGATTTTCGAACATCCTGCTGACTTTACTCTATATGATTGGTTTTATCCCTTAAATTATTTCCCTGACTCTGATTCTTGCAAGTTGCAAGAGTATAAAATGTTCGATTGCTCCCGAACTTAGCCCTTTCGTACTTGTTTAAAACTATGTTTACCTTAGTTTAGGGAGAATTTAAGAAAATCGTTTATTACATAAAGTAATAAAACTTTTTCCTCCCCATCAATGTCAACCTTCGTTGCCGATACACACTAAGAAGAGCTTGAAAACGAAGCAAGTTGGCTATTAAAAAAGAAAAAGCAGATATGTATGTCGATGTTGTCTCCGAGTCCAGATCATAAAGCTCAAG
Organism: Bactrocera tryoni; assembly: GCF_016617805.1. Classification (NCBI taxonomy): domain Eukaryota; kingdom Metazoa; phylum Arthropoda; class Insecta; order Diptera; family Tephritidae; genus Bactrocera; species Bactrocera tryoni. Next base: position 13,943 of record NW_024396491.1, read on the forward strand.
AAAAAATAGTTATACTCCTAAACCATTGACCATTGCCAATTATAATATCGGAAAGCAGATAAATTCATATACCTTTAAAATACCTGACCAAAATTCTTTAAAAATAAACCTGTAAGAGACGTGTTTTGGAGAGACCTTCATCATTCTGATGAGCCTAGTCACTGATATTCAAAAACAAGACCTTAAAGTTACGAATGCCATAAAAAACTTTATAAATTTATAAAAAAAAGTGAAATTAAACACATTTTCAATTCTTTCGCCAAATTCGAGCCCGCGAAGCCATTGAATCTTGTACTGCAGTGCCGCTAAATTCGGGTGTAACAGAACATTTAATTTTCTTGCAATGCAAGGAAGCAATCTCGTATTTGAAAATCTTGATATTAGTTTTATGGGCGTTTTACCATCTATTTTATTCTGATAGATGTACCGATAGGTAAAGAACACGATCACTCAATTTCATTAATATAACTCACATACTGGCCGATATATGTATGAGGTATAAAATCTACCGAAGTTCGAAAATCTCTATGTGATATTTGATATATGGGGCTACATATTTACCCGATTCAACCCATTTTTGACATACACACATACTATAATCAAGAAAAGATGCTCTCCTAATTTCAATTACATATCTCACACATTTACCGATATTTTCTGAGAGATTGCATATCTTTAATAGTGTAAAGTTTTATGTCAATATATTAATTGGTTTTTATATTCTTGCAACCTGTTGCTACAGAGTATAATAGTTTTGTTCACCCAACGGTTGTAATTAAGTAATTGCTCAAGAAAAAAAAATCATTATTTCTTGAGCTATAGTCAAGTAATTTTGACAGCTGGTTACGCAATGTGAATGACACTTATTAGAAAGCAAGAGAAAATGAACCCATGAGTGTAAGTATATATATATTTTCATTGCAATTTAAGGAATAGGAATGCAGATTGGGAAGTTCTATACAAAATTTCAAAATTAACTATATTTCATAATAATGATTTTAACTAATTGTAGGATGAATTTAATGATTACTTTGATTTTCCTTCAAGAAACAATTGTTGATTTCATGTTCTTTCGCAAAATCAGGATTGCCATATACACATTTTATTGAAAAAATATATTAAAAATTAGCACTAGATTTCTTTAGAGCTGCATACAAGCACAAGAAAATTTACCGCAGGAAATTCTCTTGACAACTTTGAGCTGGATACTAGGCTTATCACTTAAAACTAAGAGATACAGATATATGATTATGTACGTACAAATAATCAAGAAAAAGAGAAAAGCCGTATTGGGCATGATTTTCTGTCGGTGCATCCATTCAAGCTGTATTTTGAGATAATGTATTTTGATGAACCTCGGAATGCGGGTTCCCTAAAACAAAAAAACTACGAGATCGTAGATGAGCATAATCGAACCACTACCACGCCTACACAACGCAGTAAATTTTACACCCACTCTTTGGTGATATCCCATGTCTCAGGACTCATCTGACGGATTTCGACAAAATTTAGTACTTAGCATTCTTCTAATAGAATTATGTCATAGTACGAAAATGGACGAAATCGCAGAACAACCACGCCAACTCTCATATACCACAGTTTTAAATTCCATTTGATTCTTGCACTTTCCAGTACATAAATCAAGAAACAATTAATATACTAATAATTATTTTAGAGCATGCTACTTTATGACCAAAAATTTCCCAAATCCAATAAAAACTGTTCAAGTCCCCAAATATCGGAAATTAGGACTACAGTATCTATTGTTGACCGAAAATATCAGTCAATATATGCGATATACAGTTAAAATTCAGAGAGAATCGTTTCCTGGCAATAGTATCTCTGTGTATCATAAATGGTTTTAATCAGTTCAGCAATTCCCTGAGCCCCATTTACCTTCTATAAAGATAAAGATTTATTGAACCAATCGTTACAATTCTTTAAAACCTTTCAAAACAGACCTTGCACATGTTCAAGTGGTTAGATTTAGATAAATTTAACTTCTGGGTAATTAAACTAATAATTAGTCGACGGTCTGAGTTCAAAACTTTGCGCACACGAGTCACATTGTCGGTGTTTGTCGAAATCGCAAGTCACCCAGCACGGTCTTCATCAGCGATCACTTCCCGGCCCTCCGAAAATGCTTGTTACTACCGAAACACACAACTTCTTGCTAAAGAAACATCTGGATAAGCCTGTTTGATCATATTCACCGTCTCTGTCGCTTACTTTTGCTCTAACGAACGCTGCATTTTCGGCTTGCACCACTCACAGAAACACGTCCCGCAAAAATGTTTGTCCTGACTCTCTAGGTGCTTGGAGCCAACTGACCGCTTGTTCGTTAGCTAGGAACGTCCTCTACCGAATCCAATTGGTGCGCGCACACTCCGAAGTACAGCCGCGACGCAAGAAAATTAGTCCTATTACTTTCCGACATTTCCTGTATTTCGACCCATATTTGAGTTATCTCAATGACGAACGAGCTTTACTTATAACTACGGTGACCACAATTTCAAATCGAAAAAACAGAACATTTTTTAAGAACAAATTTATTTAATTCAAGTAACAAAAATTAACATAAAAAACATATATATGCATATATATATATATATATATGTATTAAAAAACTTATTTTTAAATTAAGTATTACATAAAAATATAAATATGCATTGAATGCAAATTAATTGTACTTTTCAGAGGAATACATTTTTGTAATCAAATTTTCTTCGTTTTGTAAGAAATTTTTAAACTCTATGCAGTTCATTTTTGCACTTTGTAACTAAAATTGAGTTCACAGTCTCAATTTTCATTTGCGATTTTTCGTTTGTCCATATATTATTTAAAATGTAAAATACCCTTTCTGTTGGAGCATTTGAGCCCGGTAAACATAAATTAAATTCGACTATTTTACATATATTTTGATAAGGTACATATCAGAGAACGGCTTCCGTTGAGCGCAAAAATGTTCATGTACGATCAATACCCGAACTATCAGCACATTCGGCTCAAGCGCTCAAAATGGCATTCGTAAATGTTTTCGCTACTGAGCTAAATTCAGCTCAATTGTGGTAAATTCGTTTGCTTGCTGAGTTTATTCACGCTCGTGTTGAAACAGCTCTACTCAAGCGTTCGCTCATTCGGCTCAACAATGATCGTGTTGAATGAAAACAAAAACACAAAAGAGCAAACTCAACGTCTATGAGCAAACTCAATGGGTATGAGCAAACTCAACGCATATGAATAAACTACATATGTATGTCTGTTTAAATTTGAAGATTTTTTTGGCAAATATTTTAAAATATTGTTACAGGATTGGCAGTATATATGTAAATCCATTCCAAATAGTGCCATCCTCTTTAATAATTTCAGATAATATATTCCAAACATGGCTCCTTCCCTTATGTCGGGCTGACAATGTGTAGGCGTTTGTACGTATTTTTTCTAAAATATTTTCTTGCTCCATATCGACGGGATGACAAATACATACTAAAATATAAGTTGTGTACCAAATTCTTAGTGCAATGCATGTGACACATAAGCTGATCGCGAACAAAGCATACAAAAACTATATACATACCAGAGAACTGCAAAACTCACTTTTTCCTTAAATCAGCTCATACGCAAAAGTTTCTATTCAATTCCAATCACTGAGCGAAAGTGAGCTAAACATTTCGTAAAGTGAGCGAGCATGAGCTAAATATTTCGTGAAGTGAGCAAACGTGAGCAAAGCATTTCGGACCGAAGGCTCACATTGTACGCGAATGAGCGATTCGGCAACATGAGCTGATTTTTACTCAACGCTGTGTTTCGCTCAGTGATTGGACTTGAATAGAAACTTTTGCGTATGAGCTGATTCAAGGAAAAAGTGAGTTTTGCAGTTCTCTGGTACATATTGTTTTC
>NW_024396492.1:0-17170 GCF_016617805.1 Bactrocera tryoni
TATACCTAAATGTAAAATTATGGAATTTTTTTCCAAATGCACTGCTGTTATGGCTTTATGTCCACTTCAGTTAGATGAAGAAGCTTAAATACGTTAAACTAATGATTTGAAACAGCTCAATATCGATTGCTGAATGAGTATAAACAAGAAAATCGACTTTATATCTAAATATTAGATTGTGGAATTTTTCCAAATGCACTGCCGTTATGGCTTTATGTCAACTTGAGTAAGATGGGGAAGGTTAATTAACTTTAATATGTGAAGTTAATGATTTGAATCAACTCGATATGGATTGCTAAATGTTTAAATGCAGGAAAATCGGTTTTATACCTAAATGTAAAATTGTGGAATTTTTCCAAATGCACTGCCGTTATGGCTTTATGTCAACTTTAGTAAGATGAAGAAAGTTAATTAACTTTAATATGTGAAGTTAATGATTTGAATCAACTCGATATGGATTGCTAAATGTTTAAATGCAGGAAAATCGGTTTTATACCTAAATGTAAAATTCTGGAATTTTTCCAAAATCACTGCCGTTATGGCATTTTGTCAACTTGAGTAAGATGATGAGGTTTAATTAACTTACATATGTGAAGTTACTGATTTGAAACAACTCGACATAGATTGCTAAATGAGTATATACAAAAATTCGATTTAATACCTAAATATAAGATTGTGGAATTTTTCCAAAATCACTGCCGTTATGGCTTTATGTCAACTTTGGTGAGATGAAGAAAGTTAATTAACTTTAATATGTAAAGTTAATGATTTGAAGCAACTTGATATGAATTTCTAACAACCGACCACATATTCACCATGCGCCAAATCTTGGAAAAGACCCGTGAAAGGAGAATCGACACACACCACCCCTTCGTCGATTCCAAAGCTGCTTTCGACAGCACGAAAAGGAGCTGCCTTTATGCCGCGATCTCTGAATTTGGTATCCTCGCAAAACTAATACGGCTGTGTAAACTGACGTTGAGTAACACCAAAAGCTCCGTCAGGATCGAGGAGGACCTCTCCGAGCCGTTCGATACCAAACGAGGTTTCAGACAAGGCGATTCCCTATCGTGCGACTTTTTCAAGCTGCTTTTGGAGAAAATAGTTCGAGCCGCAGAACTAAATAGAGAAGGTACCATCTTCTATAAGAGTGTACAGCTGCTGGCGTATGCCGATGATATTGATATCATTAGTTCTGCTTTCTCCAGGCTGGACAAGGAAGCGCAGAAAATGGGTCTGGCAGTGAACGAGGGCAAGACGAAATATCTCCTGCTACTTCGGACTGAGAAGGCAATTGAAAAGTAAAGTCCTCTCTCGACGAACAAAAGCTAAACTCTATAAGTCGCTCATAATTCCCGTCCTGCTATATGGTGCAGAGGCTTGGGAGATGATAGCAACCGATGAGTCGACGTCTATTTAGGAACCAGCATTAACACCACTAATAATGTCAGCCTGGAAATCCAACGCAGGATTGCTCTTGCCAACAGGTGCTACTTCGGACTGAGTAGGCAATTGAAAAGTAAAGTCCTCTCTCGACGAACAAAAGCTAAACTCTATAAGTCGCTCATAATTCCCGTCCTGCTATATGGTGCAGAGGCTTGGGCGATGACAGCAACCGATGAGTCGACGTTACGAGTTTTCGAGAGAAAAGTTCTGCGAATGATTTATAGTCCTTTGCACGTTGGCTACGGCGAATATCGCATTCGATGAAATGTGTGAGATATATGATGACATTGACATAGTTCAACGAATTAAAAGACAGCTGCTACGCTGGCTAGGTCATGTTGACCAAATGGACGAAAACACTCCAACTCTGAAACTATTCGACGCGGTACCCGCCGGAAGCTTGGAGAATATAAAACAATGAGACGATGATCAATACGACAGCGGAGATGAAATTCCATTGCTTGATTTGATTATGATGAAACACTTCGAGGGTATAATCGTTATTGTCCGAGATGGGTGCTGATGACGTCAGCAGTGAAGACATCGAAAATTGGAATGACAATCGAAATACGGAAGATGATGAAGATTTCGAAGTGTCTGACAATGAAGTTGAAGAAACAGTTATCGAGGAAGAAATGCAACAACAGAAAGTGAGTTTTTCGGAAGCGTTTGAATGCATCAATACCTTGATAAAGAGGTATGAAAACAATAATGATGCAAATCAGTAGCTATTGCACAAAAAAAAGAAACATACAAGTCTCGACCGCTCCTTTAAACCATCCTTTACAAATTAATATCTTCATTTGTATGTATAATGTTTAAAAGTACAAAACAATTATAGTTTTTGTTTTGTTACGAGTAAAAGGGAGTCATGCAAATAAATTGAACGTATTATATCACCAAAATTATGGTTATTACCGTGATTTTTTTCAAATTCGAAAACCCTTTGGAAAAGTTAATATTTCAGAAACGCAGGCGCAAATTCTACAAGCGACCTCGCTTCATTCAAAAAAACATACGCCGTCACATCTCCCCGAGCATGCCTTTGCCTACAAGCGTCTTTTCGCGACGATGGCAAAAGCTAAAAATCATAAATTGCACAACTTTCTGGTGCTTCTCGCAAAAATCTGCGTCGATATGTATTCACGCTCATACATATTTACTTTACTTATGCCATAGAAATTCTATTGCTACAAATATGGAAATGACAACGAAATAATGCAAATATGCATATTTCTAAATGTCATTAATTTCTTTCGAAGAAATGAAAGATGAATGATCCACAGAAGTATAGTCTTAACTTTTCAACGGCCAATGTAGAGCATTTTCAACCAAAAAGGAATTTATTCATTAAAATCACCACCACTCAGAAGTCGGTTTATCCGTTTGTAAGACGATTTTCAGAAAAACATCATTTCTAATGTACAAGACACAATTAAAAGCAGAACTGCCAACCCTCACTTCTCAGATAAAAAGCAGTAAAAAAAAATATAAATCTATAGCAGGTCAGGATTTCCAAAAATGTAAATGAAGACTAACTACAAGAAATGATCCTGCTTAAAATTATGGCGATTGGTATGACCAACACCAAATTAGCTAAACCCAAAATATACACCGAAATAGTTGAGAATTCAACAATGAAAACAACAGAAAAGAAAAGAAGACATAACTAATAATGCACAAGCATGCAAAACATACATATATCTGGCAACAGCAGGAAAGAGGAAGTGACAATCGGCGATCCATTGTACATTTCTTTCATGCATAACCAAACCATAATTAGGACAACGCAATACAAGTGTCAATGGTGGTGTTGGTGGTAAGCTCTTGAAAAGTTACGACAAGCACGTAGGTTCGAATCCCAACAGAATTTATTTTTAATTGAATATGTCACCAACCAAAAATTAAAACATTGTTCTACAAAAACAACAACAGCATAAGCATGGCAACATTGTGTTGTTGGTAGAAAAGCCGAGCTGTGCCGAAAGAAACGAACAAACGATCGCCGATTGTCACCGCTTCGCTTGCTGCTCGAACATCTCGATAGATTCAGGTTGCGCACCCTTGCTGAATATGAATCTACGCAACCTTTTCCGAACTCGTATAAGAAGTATAACTTCAAAAAAATATTTCTGGAGTATTTTTTGAAAAAGAGTGCCGGTTGGGTTGACTTGGACAGCGTGGGATAGAATTGTCCACATCGATCTAGTTCAATATTTGGTTGAAAGGCAGCAAATATCAAGTTCAAGTCAAGGATTTGAACGAAGAAACTACAACCGATGTGCACAATGTATATAAATTGGTGAAGGAGAGACGTCTCGGTGCGCCAGCCATCAACATCAACGACTCGGTAGCCAAGAGTACATTCTATAATCTTATGGTTGTCGCGAGTAGTTAATTGATGGTATAAAACGGCCCACCGATTTGATGATTGCTGGCAAAGTGTGCTGTGTTGCTGGTTATGTGATATTGGCAAAAGTTGTGTATAACCTCTGCGTTGTTTCGGCGGAATCGTTATTGTCACTGAAAAAGATTATATCATTGCCTTGCAAGCGGCTATGAAGTAACCACCATGGAGCAAGCATACAAAGGAGCTATTATCTTCATAACAACAACTGTTTGCAAGGACATTATTACTGGCGCACATTTTGAACACATGCCCATTTTTGAATGCAACGTCAAAGAGAAAATTAGTATCAAACCCCAAGTCTATCGTTATACACTATCCAATGGTAATCATATTATTTTGTTTACCGAAGGACGTCTGGTAAATTTGGGCTTCGCGCACGGTCATCCCAGCTTGAGATGTTCAACTCGTTAAGAAATGAAGTGGTAGCACAAATCGAATTGTGGATCAAGGCTGACAAATACAACATATGTAGATTTGCATATGTTGCCGAAAATACTCGATGAAGAGATCACCAGTTTACACTTGGAGGAATTGGGCATACGACCTGAAAAGTCCCGTGATTAAATTCGAAACACTTGGACTTAGAATGGCATCATATGGTGCATTACGGCATGAATACTGACAACCTAATTCTATTAATTGTTGGTGCAGTCATCGTAACACTAGTCCTACAACGCATCTGTAATTCAGCAAGGCACTAAGGCACTCATTTCCGCTAGGAGGACATATCTTACGAAATTAATTATTAATATTAAAAATTTAAATTGTATACAATAAAAATTGGAAATATATTAGAAAAATTATTACGAGTTCGATCCGAAAATCTTGTAAAGAAAAATGTAATTAATATGCCCAATATTTATAAATACTTGAATTATTTTGAAGTGTAAACACTTCAACGTGGGCAGTATGTTCAGATTTCTGAACAGTTCTTAACGGCTACAATTGTAAATGAGATAAATCTGTATAGAAACGGATCTCATATGTCAAATATTTGTATGCATTATCGCTAACACATAAAAATACAGTCATAAATATAAATATGTACGTACAAATACCCATTGCAATGCTACATGGTATGGTGGGGCTGAGCTCACGCTACTACCGGGGTCACAGCTGGCGGATAGTGGACGACCTACGCTAAGTAGGTTAGCTGCGAATAGTAATACGCAGCCCCCGACCAAGAGCAGCAGGAGAGGAGGGCTTGGCTCAAAACGCCTAATACGCCCAATGAACCTCCGGCGAAGAGGCGAGAAGATGCCACCTTTAAATAAGCGTCTACAACCCCCACTGGGGTTGCACCGAGGGAAAACCTACCCACGAGAGGAAGGCAACAAAGCGACGAGGGAACCATACAGTGAGCAGCACCAAAAGTGCAGAGACGTCGGCGAAAACCCAGGGCAAACGCCCATCAGAATCGAGGCCAGTAAGGTTCTAATTATGGAATACTGGAACCCAATAATGGACTAGTCTGACAAACGGCTGGTGAGGGCAGTATTCTATCACCTCAGTAGGTAAGAGTAACATCTTACCGAAACGGCTGTCAGGCTAATACTGCTCTCGCCTCCGTCTCGTTAAAACCCTGGCAGGTCTTCAAGTACGTTCAATGCACGTCGCCAAAATTTTTTTTTGGCCGTACAGGTTCAGTTGAGACGAGCTCCTGATTCGTGCCTGAACCTGGCTCTGAACACAAGCTCCCATAAGGACTTGTGTCAACCCTAGCGTGGCCTCCCTGCTTGCATAGATAACCACGGGGTTCATAAAGGGCAACTGTTACAACGTGCAGAGATAGCGGCTTGAAGCGGAGACCCGATAGATCTAAAATGAGTACACCACAACAACAACAAAAAATCCAACAGAAGGAACAACATAAAGAACAACAAAACAAATATGCTCAAGACGAGGAATATGGCACCGTGTTCCGCAGAAGTAGTAGCATACTTAGATCCCCTACACTGACCATCACCCCCAAACAAGTCGAAAAAAGTGGAGAAAAGATAGCCTTAAAGGAAACTCCTGCCTCAAAGAACAACCAACAAAACAAAAAGGAAGAAAGAGCACTCCAGTGACCACCACAGAGGGACCTCAAAACTCGCCGAAACAAGGAGTACATCCACTCAAATGAGACGAGCAGAAGAGAATCTTTGGAAAATGCAAAAGAGTATTGTACAAAATTATGTGAAGACGGCGATGGCAAAGCAGAAGAACGTCAGGTTTGATGTCAAGAACGGCACAGCTGGACGAATTCTTTGATGTAGTGAAGAGTTACCGCAGAAACTGGCTCATCGCAGAAAAAGAGACGCGGACTCTTAGAAGACGGATCACGACTGAGTGGAACCTCGAAACAGTGCGACCAAGAAGCGAAAAAGGACGGCCAATGGCAGAAAGTCTTGCCAAAAAGCAAGGAAGATAATCACAATCAGAAGGAACGGTAAGCAAAAAACCAAAAGAGGGAGGACAACAAGGGAGGAATACCGTCTCAAACCAGAGAGCAAAAAGCAGGCCCAAACAACAATCGGAGGCCGTAATCATTAAGCCAGCAGAAGGAAATAGCTGCGCCGAGGTCCGTAGCAAAATAAGCCTAAGAGAAGCAGAGGTGAAAATCAAAGGGATCCGCAAAACAAGAGCCGGCGCTTTACTACGGGAGCTGAAGAAGGGACAATCCACAAAAGCCAGTTTCTGCGAGGCACTCAAGACGACCCTCCAGTCACAGCTGTGGCCATTGTAATCAAGCCACAATGAGACCAGAGCCTCAGATCTCCTTTCAACAAAGAGGGGAAGTAGCAGAGGCTGTAAACAGGGCAGGACTCACCGGAGACGGCGTCAGTAACAGCACCTAACCTGAAACGAGATTGGGGCATACCTGTGCTCGATGAGATAAGACTGACATACTGATGCGACAGGCACATAAATCAGTTGGGTTAACTGCAAGCTGCGACTGAAGAAACCCCAAAAAGATGCTTTCATGTCTTGAATGGGGCATAACTGGAACTGCAAGGGGCCGATAGAAAGGACAAGGTGCTTGCATAAAATGCAGTAACAATTAAAATGAAAGAATTTTCAGCCTCCCTCATGCTGTCTCTGCGTGGGCTAAACACGAAAGTGTACCATATCAGGATCCGCAAATGTGGTATATACAAACAAATGAATATATTACAGGCCAATATGCATAGATGCAAGGCTGCTGACGCACTTCTCTCGCAAATGGTGATGGAGAACGCCTACGAGTTAATCATAAGCGAGCAATACAAAAAAAAAGAGAGAGGTACCTGACTGTAGACAAAGGGAACGGCAACGGTTTCGTCTGAGCCAAACGCGACACACAGTAATTAGCTGTTATGACAACGATAGCCTAGAATTGAAAAGCTCGACAACGTGAAGACACAGCCAGGTCTATAGAAGGTCAACTAATTATCATGAACCTAAATTCCAAAGCCGTAAGTGGGATATGCCAAATACGGACTCAGGGGCGCGATAGAAATGGCTGCGCGTCTTAGTCTAAGAGTGCTCAACGATGCAACAACGCATTTCCTTCACTATCGATACTGGAACAAACGCTAACCAGTACAGGAAAAAGACTGCAACACGGAAGTGGAACGTTTCGAGGCTAAATACTTCCAAAACCCATCTAGCAGCTCCCCAGATAATGCAAAACAAATTAACGAGCACACATTGTTTAATATAACAAGAGCCTGTAAAAAACTATTGGCCAAGGCTTCCCACAGCAAACATAAGGCAGCATTCTACTGGTGGACTGAAAATATCGCCCAACTCAGACGCACATGCCTCGAGCATACAATGCTCAATATAACAAGCGCCTGTAAAAAATCAATCCCCAAGAAGCCGAGCAATACAAAGCAGCAAAAAAGGAGCTGAAGCACGCCATCGACGACAGCAAAAAGAAAAAATGGAATTACATGGATAAACAAACCAGGGACTGGATATAGTAGTTATGAAGAAACTCGGCGCTCGAGCAAAGCCGCCTGACTTAACCGCTGTCAAAATGGATCACATCGTGAACGCGCTATTCCCCACACACGAAAGCAGGGCTAGTGATCCAGAACAAACACTAAGATCTGCGCAAATCCCCCTGTTCACCCTTGAAGAGCTGCAGTTAGCCACTGGCAAGCTCAAGGCCAACAAATCACCCGGTCCGGACGGGATCCCAGCAGAAATCCTCAAAATAATCGCTGCAGAGCGCCCGGCAGTACTACTGAAAATGTATAACGCCTGCCTTGAAACCGGAATATTCCCTGAACCATGGAAGAAGCAACGGCTAGTGTTAATCAGTAAGGGAAAAGGAGACCCCAATTCGCCATCAGCTTACCGTCCTCTGTGCATGCTTGACACAGCGGGAAAGCTTTATCTTCACAGCTTCACAGTATATATAGTACTAAAACTAGAACGTGCACACGTGCACGCAATTTACTCGTAATTGGCAGGCTCTCGTTGTTCGCTCTCTGGTTCGGTTCTCCACATCCCTCCTTTATTATAAAGCTTCATTTATAAAACTCTGTGCTGTTTGAGAATATCTTTTTTCTACCTCCGAAAGGCTTTTACTGGCAAAAAAAATAATATTCGGTTATTGTTAGAATTGAACTGTATAAGGACTGCACCCAAAGCCACAGGACTCGCATCCGCAATGACCCTTGTTTTATTTGAGGGATCAAAATATGATAAGGTGGGTATGTTTGATAAAAGATGTTTCAGTTTTGCAAAAGCGTTTTGTTGTGTGGGGCCCCATGGCTCTGTCGTATCAGCCATATCCGGTATAAATTTTCCGATGTACGTGATGAGGCCAAGAAAGCTTCTTGTTTCTTCTTTTGTTTGCGGTGCTCCTAAACTCAAATTGTTTTAATTTTGTCCAGATTCGAAATATACCTACATCAAACAATACGTGACCCAAAAATTTAAGTTTTCTTGCCCCTAAACGCATTTTTCATCCATTGGTAAAACATTGTTGTTCTTCAAAACCTTAAATACATTTTCAACGTGAGTCATGATCTTTTCGATTTTCCATATACGGTATATCGTGTCTAATAATTCAACAATTTTTGGCACGTCGAGGATAGCTCCTCGAAAACCCGCTGAAATATTTCTGGGGCGGAATTGATGCCAACCGACAATCTTTGTAACGGAACAAACCTTTATATGTTATAAATGTTGTAATTTCTCCGACGATTCTCCAAGTTCCAATTGGTGATACGCCCATGCAAAAGATCAGAGTCGAGAAAATATTTTTGCATCAGCTCGGCGTTTCGTCGCCATAGTGTATCAAAGAGGCATTGGGCGGGGGTAGTTTTTTCTCGTAGCACAGCTTTATTGGCCCTACGCATATCGACACAAGACGCATTTCTACCGCGGATCGCTTTAGAACTACGACAATTGGGTGGGGTCATTAAGTTTGGACCCTAACTGGCACTGAAATACGGTATCGATGAGCGCTTCTTCTAATTTCTTACTCAACTTGTTTCTCTAGAACTAACTGGAATGCGACGTAAAGGCTGTTTAACTGGTTTAATGGACTTATCAAACGATAGCTTTATCTTAATATTGAAAAGGTACTCGGAAAGCGGTTCTATTTTCTCAATTCTATTTACGTCAACCCTAATATCAATACCTGTGAGTTGAATGGCGATATCTCGGCCGAGAGATTGTTTCCCATCTTTTATTACATAAAAAGTAGCTATAACTTCGTACCCTTTCTCACCCCTATTGGTGGCTCGAAAACACTGCCAAACTGTTAAAATTTTTATTAGCTGCATAACCCTTGAATTGATTTGCTGACTCCGTGCGGATGTTCCACATGGTTGCTTTATTGGCATTCAACGCATTCCAAACGTCTTGACCTAACAAAGGTTAAACCTGAGTCCTGAATCTATTATCGCTAGGGACAGTATGTCCACCAATGTGGCAATTTATAAACTCGTTCGTCGATTTGCACGATTCCACTTGAAGGCAATCATATTCTGGGGAATCATCTGATGAGTCGTTGTTTGCTTTTTCGATACACCTAACTTTTGACGGATGTAATCGGCGCTGTTTCAGAACTATTGTATTTTTCGTCGCCGAGTTTTCTTTTTAAAACTCTTTGTTTTGCATTTGCGTGAGTAATGCCCTATTAATCCACATTTATTGCATTTAGCATTTCTTACTTTGGACAATTAATATCAGAGCTCACGTGCTTACTTACTGACCACATCTACCACACTCACCCCCATTATTCCTGCTCACCTTTTGATTTTGCAACCCACCCTGTTCACTTCTTCACCCTCTTTTTTAGACAGCATGTCGCCGATTGTTTATATATCTGCTCATGAATCTGTGAAACATCAATAATTTCTTTCAGAGTCATTGTTCTTTTTTCAAGTAAGCGTTTTTAAGCTCCTGGAGCCCGACTCAAATAGGTTTATCTTTTAAGCAGTGTCTTCTATTTCCTTTTGTTTCGCCAAAGCCATGTTCAGAAACTTGGTATCTCAAACTTAATAAGAAATTGTTAAAATTTTCGTTCTCCAAAGGCGCTATGTTTCTAAACATGTGTCTCTCAAATGACGAGTTTCGTTTTGGCGAAAAGAAATTATTTAATTTCTCGACTAAAATATTAAATACATCGACCGGCTGTTCAGTGCCAACTTCCGCAATGGCCCCAGGGATATTATATATTACCTCTTGTAGTTGTGGCCCACCTAAGTGAAGCAGTTTGTTTCTTCGCTTTACCTCATTTGTAATATCTTCCGATTGAAGATACCGATAAAACGATCTCATGCATTTTCCCACTCGCCATTATTAACGCCCTATCAGTGCTATCACAGGGAATGGTTTAATTTCGCTCCATCTTGCTTGCTATATCTCTTCTTTAGCCAATTTAATGCCCCGGACACATGAAGCAACTTTTGTTGCTTATTCTCGGGCGATTCTCTTTTGCTGTTGCCCATTACCTTCACACGAGCAACTTGTGTTGCGCAACTCTGCTCGAGTTTTTTTCTCATTCTCTTTCACTTTACTTTAACCCATTGTCGCTTCTTTTTCCTTATAGGTATTTGGGCCACTCTATCACATATATTAATCAGCTCTGTCAATTAAGAAATACATTTTATTTATTAAAACAAAGATATATCACCCTTCTTACTATCGTCTGAATCAATTTGTATGGCTTCATCCATACATTTCACAATATCGTTAATTAATTCGATTTTTTCGTCATACTCCATTTTTTAAAATATTTATATTATATTATGTATATTTGTATACATATTTGCAAATTACTTACCAAAAGATGAAATTAAACTTTTTAAATATATTCAAAATATTAATTTCAAAAAAATATACGCAAATGCAACTATGTACTACGAAAGAAAGAACACGAATGCCGAAAAACGTCGCAGCGAACTGCTACGAATAAGAACACAAAGCGAGTTGCTGAACACTGGAAACTCGGCGCGATTCTCCTCTCCTTCGAGTTAACAACAGCGCGCCAGTCGTTTCTTCTTTTCGCTACGTGGCGCCAATTGGATATTCCAAGCGAAGCCAGGTCCTTCTCCACTTGGTCCTTCCAACGGAGTGGAGGTCTTCCTCTTCCTCTGCTTTCCCCGGCGGGTACTGCGTCGAATGCTTTCTGAGCTGGAGTGTTTTCATCCATCCGGACAACATGACCTAGCCAGCGTAGCCGCTGTCTTTTAATTCGCTGAACTATGTCAATGTCGTCGTATATCTCGTACAGCTCATCGTTCCATCGAATTCGGTATTCGCCGTGGCTAACGCGCAAAAGACCATAAATCTTTCGCAGAACTTTTCTCTCGAAAACTCGCAACGTCGACTCATCCGTTGTTGTCATCGCCCAAGCCTCTGCACCATATAGCAGGACGGGAATTATGAGCGACTTATAGAGTTTAGCTTTTGTTCGTCGAGAGAGGACTTTACTTTTCAATTGCCTACTCAGTCCGAAGTAGCACCTGTTGGCAAGAGCAATCCTGCGTTGGATTTCCAGGCTGACATTGTTGGTGGTGTTAATGCTGGTTCCTAAATAGACGAAATTATCTACAACTTCAAAGTTATGACTGTCAACAGTGACGTGAGAGCCAAGTCGCGAGTGCGACGACTGTTTGTTTGATGACAGGAGATATTTCGTCTTGCCCTCGTTCACTGCCAGACCCATTTTCTGTGCTTCCTTGTCCAGCCTGGAGAAAGCAGAACTAACGGCGCGGGTGTTGAGGCCGATGATATCAATATCGTCGGCATACGCCAGCAGCTGTACACTCTTATAGAAGATGGTACCTTCTCTATTTAGTTCTGCAGCTCGAATTATTCTCTCCAGAAGCATGTTGAAGAAGTCGCACGATAGGGAGTCGCCTTGTCTGAAACCTCGTTTGGTATCGAACGGCTCGGAGAAGTCCTTCCCGATTCTGACGGAGCTTTTGGTGTTGCTCAGCGTCAGTTTACACAGCCGTATTAGTTTTGCGGGGATACCAAATTTAGACATCGCGGCATAGAGGCAGCTCCTTTTCGTGCTGTCGAAAGCAGCTTTTAAATCGACGAAGAGGTGGTGTGTGTCGATTCTCCTTTCACGGGTCTTTTCCAAGATTTGGCGCATGGTGAATATCTGGTCGGTTGTTGATTTTCCAGGCCTGAAGCCACACTGATAAGGTCCAATCAGTTTGTTGACGGTGGGCTTTAATCTTTCACACAATACGCTCGATAGAACCTTATATGCGATGTTGAGGAGGCTAATCCCACGGTAGTTGGCGCAGATTGTGGGGTCTCCTTTTTTATGGATTGGGCATAGCACACTTAAATTCCAATCGTTGGGCATGCTTTCGTCCGACCATATTTTACAAAGAAGCTGATGCATGCTCCTTATCAGTTCTTCGCCGCCGTGTTTGAATAGCTCGGCCGGCAATCCATCGGGCCCCGCCGCTTTGTTGTTCTTCAGGCGGGTAATTGCTATTCGAACTTCTTCATGGTCGGGCAATGGAACGTCTGCTCCATCGTCATCGATTGGGGAATCGGGTTCGCCTTCTCCTGGCGTTGTGCGTTCACTGCCATTCAGCAGGCTGGAGAAGTGTTCCCTCCATAATTTAAGTATGCTCTGGGCATCGGTCACTAGATCACCTTTGGGGGTTCTACAAGAGTATGCTCCGGTCTTGAAACCTTCTGTAAGCCGCCGCATTTTTTCGTAGAATTTTCGAGCATTACCCCTGTCGGCCAGCTTATCAAGCTCTTCATACTCACGCATTTCGGCCTCTTTCTTTTTCTGTCTGCAGATGCGTCTCGCTTCCTTCTTCAATTCTCGGTATCTATCCCATCCCGCACGTGTTGTGGTCGATCGTAACGTTGCGAGGTAGGCAGCCCGTTTTCTCTCCGCTTGCTGGCGCGGCACTCCTCGTCGTACCAGTTGTTCTTTTGCACTTTCCGAAAACCAAGGGTTTCGGATGCAGCTGTACGTAAGGAGTTTGAAACGTCCCACAGTTCCCTTATACCGAGTTGTTGATGAATGCTCTCAGAGAGCAGGATTGCAAGCCGAGTAGAAAATCGTTCGGCAGTCTGTTGTGATTACAGCTTTTCGACGTCGAACGCCTTCCTTGTGTTTGTTGGCGTGCGTTTTTTGCTGCACAGAGGCGGGTGCGAATGCTTGGCTGCAACAAGGATAGTGGTCCGAGTCGATGTTGGGGCCTCCGGAGCGCACGCACATCTAAAGCACTGGAGACGTATCTTCCGTCTATCCCAACATGATCGATCTGGTTGGTAGTTTTTTCGATCCGGAGACAGCCAGGTAGCTTGATGAATTTTTTTGTGCTGGAATCTAGTACTACAGATAACCATATTTCGGGCCCCGGCGAAGTCGATCAGCCTCAACCCATTTGGGGATGTTTCCTCGTGGAGGCTGAATTTACCGACCGTAGTGCCAAAGATACCTTCTTTGCCCACCCTGGCGTTAAAGTCGCAAAGCACGATTTTGACATCGTGGGGGGGCATCTCTCATAAGTGCGTTCCAAGCACTCATAAAAGGCATCTTTGGTCACATCGTCCTTCTCATCCGTCGGAGCGTGGGCGCAGATCAGCGATATGTTGAAGAACCTCGCTTTGATGCGGATTGTGGCTAGACGTTCATTCACCGGAGTGAATGATAGTACTCGGCGACGGAGTCTCTCTCCCGCCACGAATCCACACCAAACTTGCGCTCCTTTATATGGCCACTGTAGTAAATGTCACAGGACCTACTCGTCTCTGTCCTTGTCCCGTCCATCGCATTTCTTGGACGGCGGTGATGTCAGCCTTTGTTTTACAGAGGACATCAACCAGCTGGGCAGCGGCACCTTCCCAATTAAGGGACCGGACATTCCAGGTGCATGCCCTTAATTCGTAGTCCTTCTTTCGTTTGCCATGGTCGTCATCAAAAGGGGGGTCTCTCATCCGAGGCTGCTGTTTATTTTTCATTGGGGTGACACGCGCACAACCCTATGCAGGGGTGTTTCGCCTTCTCACTTTAGCTCACCTTCGAACGGATGTTCTTAGGCTACCCAGAGGATACTTGGTCAAAGACCGGAAGTCGTGAGCTGCTTGAGTCATATGTAAGAGAATCGTTTCTGGCCACTCCCAAGTGAATGGCGATCAGAGAACTTTCCTCACTTGCGTGAACTTCTACACATGACCCCACCCTCTGACGTTTAAATATGTACATAATATTTCAGATTTTCAAAATGCTACCTTCAAAATTAAAAAGCAAGGTCTGGAGCTTCTTTATAAGAAACTCTGCTGCAAGGAATTAAAAACATCAGGTAACACGTCGGATCTTCGCTGTCACGTTGATAATGTACATATGTAAAAAGGTATTACTCGATCAAGTTGATAATGCAGAATGCTCCTCCAAAACTACGCCGCACTGGGAATCAAAACAGCGAAAAATTTCTGAAATAATTAACATATCACCAACCGCTGGGACGACAGCGTCAAGTGAGTTATCCGACAATAGTAATAAGAAGACTGCACGTATTGAATCGTCTCTTAGTACATGTACTCCGTCAGTACTGCAAAATAAATAGGATGAGTTGCCAGCGCTGATCCAACCTAATGTGAAAGACTGTTTTGAACAGGTCAAAAGTATTTCTTACCAAAATGGCCTTAAATCAAGGAAATTTACTGAAGCAATTGTGAAATATATTATAATGGACAACAAGCCATTTTCCACTGTGGACGGAAAAGGTTTTCTGCAGATGATGAAAGGACTGGTTCCACTTTTTAAAGATCCGAGTAGAGAAACAATAAGATTACGAGTGGATGAAAAATATGAAGCGCTGCCTTCAATTTTCAAAGAGTATATTCGTAAGTGCGACAGTATTGCCTAGCGTATAACATATGGACGGAGACAATGAAAAATCTGTCGTTCCTTCGGGTAACAATTCATATTTTGGACAACTTACGTTTGTGGAGTGGGACGTTAGTAGTAATCGAACTGCACGAAAGTCATACAGCAGCTTATTTAGAAGAAACTATGTTTAAACTTTTCAACGAGTGGAACGTTTCCATAAATAAACTTTCTGCTTGTGTAACTGATAGTGATTCAACCATGATGAAATTAAATAGAAGCGTAATATTAAGAACGCGATGGAAGTACTGCTCACTCGCCCAGAAGCACCCTCTATGGTTAATGCCTCCGAGGTGAACAAAATTAAGGAGGTGGTTGAATTATTTAAGTGTTTTGAAATTGTGACCAAGGAGATTTCGGCTGATACCTACGTTACCATTAGCAAGGTTATACCTTTAGTAAGCTGTTTAACTGAAGTTCTGACAAAAATTTCAGCTCAAGACGCTATTGTAAGAGAGCTAAAATGTGAACTGCAAAAGAACATGAATAAAAGATTTGACAAACTTGAATTTAATTCAGTTCTGGCGTTGGCTACTGTATTGGATCCGAGATTTAAATCTCTGCATTTTAAAGATTCACTGGCTAAAAAAAAAACAGTTTTGTATATAAATAATTTCCTAAACGATGCAAATAATGGCGTTAGTACGTCGGAATCTTCGGATGAATGTGCAACAGAAAACCCGTTTGATATTTGGAGCCATCATAAACACTGTTTATTAAACAGTTGGCCCACCAAAATATGAAATGTAAGTTTTCCAATTTATCTGCTATTACAACAACGGAACTTGAAGTGCAAATGTATCTTGGATCAGCTGTTGCTTCTATCAAACAGAATCCAACAGAAATGTGGGATGGCATGAAAAATGGATTTCCTGAATTGTATAAACAAGCTTCCAAATATTTATCCAATGTGGCCACGCAGTCCCCAGTGAACGACTGTTTTTTAAAACTTTAGCAACGATCACACAGCAAAGAAAACGCTTGACAGGGAAAATACTTTCCAAATTGTTCTTTTAAATTCTATTTTAAATAAATAATTTGTTGTTTGTTCAAAAACTATTTATATCTTTTATTTATTGAGAAAAGGTTTTAATAGGTGTCTAAAATATATATCAATTAACACATTGAGTGCCATGGCTACACGTTTTCGTGCGACAGGCATTGTCTGGCCTTAGGTAATGTCATGCGTTTTTGGTTGACGCTACAGGGTTTTTTTTAAATGTAAAAAAAGTTTCATAGAGATATCTTCATTTTTGCGGTTTTTATAATAAAAATTCGGAGGCTCGTTTTAATTTTGAAAATTTATTGGAATTCATTCGATATTTCCGAAAAAAAGTATAAAAACGATATTGAAAAATTAAAATTAGGATATGATAACTTCAATTACATTGATTTTTTACATTAATTTTTTAGATGTGTATATTTTGGAAAGCAATCAATGCACAATTGGGGAGTGTTGGGGCATTGCGGGCAGTATGTAGTTG
The DNA here is from genome assembly GCF_016617805.1 of Bactrocera tryoni. Taxonomy (NCBI): domain Eukaryota; kingdom Metazoa; phylum Arthropoda; class Insecta; order Diptera; family Tephritidae; genus Bactrocera; species Bactrocera tryoni. The sequence continues at coordinate 16,703 of NW_024396492.1, forward strand.
TCCTTTTGATATTCTTTCTTGCTTCCTTTCGACTAAATTTTCTTTTTGCTTCAGCGTAGCATAAAACACAAGCACGTCGGATGGTTTTATTATTTTCATCTACAGTCTCCGACTGTCACTCGGCGCATACGGTTGTGCTATCAGTAATTTCGTTGTGTTAATCAATTTCGCTAATGCAAGTTACATTTGCGCATTCCTTTTCGCACCTTACTTTTCAATAAGCCTGCTCTTATATACTGACTCCTATTAATTAAATCAAATTGTGAAAACATGTCCCCTTGGGGGACCGCTCTAGAAAATAATAGGTTCGCCCTATTATCTTCTAGTCCTCAACCAAAAGAAAAAAAAAGGTGCGTGGAGTCCCTACGCGCGGATGAAGTTATACTTCTTAGTGATATTCCAAGAAATGCATATCATTTTGTATGAAAGGAAACTAGAAAACTTAAATTCACATTTTATAAATTTATT
>NW_024396493.1:0-30419 GCF_016617805.1 Bactrocera tryoni
TAACGACAACGTCATAGTGTTGGTCTATGCATATTCTAAAAATTCAAAAATATTGGTAATTAATCCGGTAAATATATATAGGGGAATACTTTCAAGTCTTGGCAAAACTTAATATGAAGCAATCAAGGAAAGGCTAAGTTCAGGTCTAACCGAACATTTTATACTCTTGTAATTTGCAAAGCTCAAACAAGGGAGAAAACCCAGGTGGTATGAAAACTTTATATTAAAAAGTGCTGCCAAATTATTTATTGATTGTTCAAATTGAAAACGAATTACAATCAAAACCACAAACAATAACTTAAAAAACAATAAATATTACTATAAATAATATATTATTATTACACAAGTTATATATTAAATTATAATTATACTATTAACGTAAATAATCAAATGTTATTGAAATAACATTTAAAATGATAAACAAAAAAATTAGAAATCATTTAGCAACATTTTTCACTATTCCATATTTATTTTATCTAATATTGTATATTTATAATATTTTTTATTCTTTGATTTAGGCATTTCAATAAACTTCATGCAATAAATAACGATTAACACAATTTTAACAAACAAAATTAACTCTTTATTACTTGTGCTTCTCTCTCATATTCATTCATATTTCGTTTTGTATTACCTTCATTTTAAGGGATTTGATAAACTAAACAAAAATGTATGTCGATCCAGTTGGTGTCACATATTTTTCGTATTTTTCAGGTAAAAAAATTACAACGTTTAAAAACACCTAAAACTATATCACCGTTAAAAAAACCTATTCGGCTATTCCCCCCTATAGTTAGGGAAAAACTACTAAGTTAGTAACACTGTATCTCAAAAGCAGCAAATAAATTCCGAACATTCTTTTGTTACAGTGCGGAAATGGGCGTGATCGGACCACAACTACGCCTACTCCCATATAAAACAACTATAATATCTTTTGTTTCGTAAATCAAACACTAAATATATAACGGATCAAACCTTTTCAAGGTTTGGTGGTGACTACAGTGCCTATTGCCAACTTTTTTTACCAAAAATATCGGTTTATACCAACGAATCAACTAATGAGATATATATGGCAATAAACTTAACCGAAGAGCGTAAATCTAATATATTGGAATTGATTATGTTTAGACCAAGGTCCAGACCATTTGTTGTCATGGCTAAAAATTGGGATATCATAACAAAACTTGGTATACGTGTTCGTAGATGGGCGTATGTTTAATGTATCTACATATCTCCTAACAATTCAAACTATAACAGAACAATCCATAAGAACTGTCGTCGTTTTGAAAATGGGATCGAACGTTTTGCCGAAAATAAGGGTCAATCTATGAGATATCTTATTGAAAACCTTGTGAAACGTTTCCTGATAACTGTTTGCTTGTATGCAAAAATTGAGATTAATCGGATAAAGACTTCTCTTAGCCGCTATATACCGTATACGCACGGTAGGAAATGAACGTTTTTTTGTGAAAATGAAATAGAAATTTTGATTGGAAAAATAATAAAAATTATTCAAAGTATTGGAGCATTGCTTTTTACGCATTTTAAACACCTTTCTTGCAATTTGTGAATGCCATACTATGTAATAGAAATGTTCGTCTTTTGAAGCAAACCAATCAGACATCCAATTTTCGATTTCTACGTAAGAATCGAAGTGCTGTTCAGCCAATGCGTGTTCCATCGATGAAAACAATTGGTAATTGGAAGCGTTCAAGACAGGTGAATACAACTAGCCAAGTACCTCGGTTGTATAGTGAACAGATTTTTCTTTATGTATATGTGCATTGTGGTGTAACAAAAGTACTTTGTTGTGTTTTCTGAACCATTCTGACAGTTTTTCAATCAATGTATGGTTCAAATTGATTACTTGTTCTTTTTAGTGGTTTAATATAGTGATGAGGGTAAGACGAAATATCTCCTGTCATCAAACAAACAGTCGTCGCACTCGCGACTTGGCACTCACGTCACTGTTGACAGTCATAACTTTGAAGTTGTAGATAATTTCGTCTATTTAGGAACCAGTATTACCACCACCAACAACGTCAGCCTGGAAATCCAACGCAGGATTGCTCTTGCCCACAGGTGCTACTTCAGACTGCGTAGGAACTCTATAAGTCGCTTATAATTCCCGTCCTGCTATATGGTGCAGAGGCTTGGCAAAGTCCTCTCTCGACGAACAAAAGCTAAACTCTATCAAGTCGCTCATAATTCCCGTCCTGCTATATGGTGCAGAGGCTTGGACGATGTCAACAACTGATGAGTCGACGTTGCGAGTTTTCGAGAGAAAAGTTCTGCGAAAGATTTATGGTCCTTTGCGCGTTAGCCACGGCGAATATCGCATTCGATGGAACGATGAGCTGTACGAGATATTCGACGACATTGACATAGTTCAGCGAATTAAAAGACAGCGGCTACGCTGGCTAGGTCATGTTGTCCGAATGGACGAAAACACTCCAGCTCTGAAAGTATTCGACGCTGTACCCGCCGGGGGAAGCAGAGGAAGAGGAAGACCTCCACTCCGTTGGAAGGACCAAGTGGAGAAGGACCTGGCTACGCTTGGAATATCCAATTGTTGCCACGTAGCGAAAAGGAGAAACGACTGGCGCGCTGTTGTTAACTCGGCTATAATCGCGTAAGCGGTGTCTACGCCAATTAAGAAGAAGAAGAATATAGTGATACTAACAGTTTCACCAGATTTTAGAAGCTCATGAAATAACACACCCTGTTGATCCCACAAAACACAGAGCAATGGCTTTTATCGAATAGATCTGTTTTTGCAGTCGATGTTGATGGTTCTCCTGGAATAATTCTTGATTTTCTCCGTTTAACCAATCAGAAAAAAATTAAGGCTCGCTCACAACAAATGTTCCCTACCAACATCTTTGTATCTTAACGCTCACTTCATACCGATACACCTGTACAGTACAAAGATTTTCGAACTTGTGCAATGATTTTTTTTGGTAAAATAATCGTCCTTCGAATGTTGGATTCTGAGCAATTTTTGGTCGTCAGTCAATTTGTGCGGAACAAACCGTGCACATACCTTTCGTAAGCTCAAATGTTCGGTCAAAATGCGATAAATCGATGTTTTGGAGATGTTCAATTCCATTTCCATGAATTTCAATAATGATTTCGGCTGATATTTGATGAATTCACGCACAGTTTTGATGGAATTTCCAGTGATCACGGATTTTGGTTGGCCCACACGTTGATTGTCATTTATGTATGTCCTCACAACCACTTTGAAAACATTGAAACCACTCGTGGACTCTGTTACGGGATAGGCAATCATCGCCATAAACTTGTTTCATCAATTGAAACGTTTCGGTAAAAATTTTACCAATTTTAAAATAAAATTTAATGTTTGCTCTTTGTTCGAAGCTCATTTTCGCACCGATAGCATAAACATACTGACAATAACTTCACTTTCAATCAATGAAATGTAATGAAATTCTCACTGGACAATCGATAAAGATAGGAGATTATAACGCACCAGTCGTATATATGGCGCTACCAGGAGGCGCTAGATTCAAAAAGTCCTGTTTACTTTGGAAGCACCTTGTACTACAAAGGCGAAGGTTTATGAGTGTGTAGGTTTGTTTCTTCTTGACGACTAAACGGTTGAAGAGATTTTAATAAAATTTGGTAAGGAGTTATCTGACACTCTGGATTAACACATATACTACGTTTTGTGTGCAACGATATCGAATTCCTATTGGAAAATTGATGAAAATTAATTTGCATATAATATATTGTCTTGCCACATATATTTTTCAACTAAAACACTATATTTAAAATAACGCTTAATTCATACGTACACTTTTCGACCAATATTGAAGAGTACGGTACACATATTTCAAATTCAACGCATCATATACATATGTACCTACGCGCGTTCAATCGCCTGACGTGAAGTCAGGGCCGCGCGAAACGGCGAACGTTGATCGGAACTGGCAGACAAGTGTGGACATATGACGTTCTATTTATCGACTTTTAAAGAAAGAGGATATCCTTTGTATTTTTGCTTGTTTTTGGGAAGTTCCTCAAGTAATAAAACATTATTAAGAGATTTGATTTTAAGGATTCATTAAATAACTTAAAGTAAATATAGGTTCTCTATTTTATTTTAAGATAATTATGCTGGGAAATACTACTGGAACAAACCACGTCAAATGACATCCGAAAATTTCGTTAAGTCACCGAACGATCGAACGCATACTTCTTGATATAAATAGTTTGTCAAATTTCAGCTTTTTGTTAATGCTATCGATTATTTTCCCTTAAACTACTGCAGATAAATTGATGAAATTCTATTTACTCAAAGATAAATTTTCAGGGTCAATTTGATTAATTAATAATACTTTACATACATTTTTGTTAAACAATTGAAAATATTTATGCCTTCTTCCCGCCAAAACAAACTGCAAATATTGTGACACAACGCGAAGATTGCTTATTAATTAAATTATTGTTTCTGAATCAGTGCAAGTTGTGTGCCGAGAGCTACGAACACCTCCAAGACGACGGCAATGTCAATGCAAATGACTTTCATATAAAGGTACAAAAACAGGGTGCGCTCCTCACTAAAGGTACGGTGTTCGGTTACGTATAATTTTTTATGCACTGTATTGTGTGGCAAAAAAGAGTATGCTGCATGTTCATTTACAAGGCTAGTAAAAGAGGATTTGCGTCCCAGCCAAATTGACAAAGTTGTTTCTGCAAACTTGCCCGACCCCTATGAAGATAAAAAGTTGTATGACACGATTCACAGATCATGTGCCTTTTTGAACCGTACGAGCCCTTGCATGTTGGCACCGCGGAAAGCGTATCCGTAGAAAATAGTAGGGTGGTCCTATATTCTCCACTACTGTGCACATAAATGTGAAGTTTTGCAGCTCAGTTCAGGCTACCAAATATAGAGAGAGAGATATGTAAATAGTAACAAAGCGTAATGGAGAATACTCGATTTACCGTTACATGAAAGGTACTAGTAATTAGCGAAGTAGCGATTATTTAGGATCACTGAAAAGAGCGATTGCGATTTTTAAGGGGGGGGTGAGGTTTGACAACTTTTTTTTCCATTTTTTTTATATTTTTTTTTCTGAATAATCAACATCTCAAGAATATTGTGTTAAAGTTTTAGGTCAATCGGAGAAAATCTAACGAAGTTACAGCAGGTTGAATAACGGTACCTCTAACTACCTGCGCTGAGTGTACAAAACTTTGAATCGATTTTCCCAAATATGTTATTTTTAAAGTCGGTGACCAGCCTACAGAAAAAACTACCGCTTCGATCGTTTTGAAATTTTGAACAAATATTCTACATATATATAGCTCTCGAATGACGTCGAGTTTTTCCAAAAATTATAATTTCTAAGAATTTTACAATAACAAATAGGTCGATTTTTTCTTCTAAAATCGTCATTTTGGCTTGAAAATGGTACCAAGAATTGAAAAATTGAAAAATTAAAAAAAAACTCGGCATCAATTGAAAGATAAACTAATAAACTAAAGAAAGCATTTTGATTTTTTGATTTCAGATGATCCAGTGATGCTGTAGGCTGGTCACCGCACAACAACTTTTTTTCGTGGTGTCTGCAGAGATCGACGATAAATCCGTTGTTCGCGCTATTTTTTCGATAAAATTTTTTTTAAGTATCCTTCAAATGTTGTACTTTCATATTATAATAAGTAAAATAAACCTACAGCAATCATTTTTTCTAAAAAAATTCACGAAAAAAGGTCTTTTTTCGACGAAACAAACCTTACCACCCCCTTAAATCTCAGTGATGTTTTATAACTATTACGATCGCTACTTTTCTTAATCACATATGTAGATATATTAAATAGTTCTAACCTGCAATTAAGCCAAAATAAAAATATATAATCTGAAATAAAAGGAATTAATTTTAAGGGGTCATCGGCCTGTTTTTTGACATTTTTTTTCATAGAAATTTTGATTCTACAATAGAACTTTTTTCACATATCATGAGGATCATGATCGTGGAGTGTGTAAACAAATTTTTTCTGAATTTGTCATCAAACATCTGTCATCAAACAATCTGTAGGAGAAATGTCTGGATGAATGAGTTCTTTACTGGCGAACACGATTTATAATGTTTGGATCATCTGAAACACAAAAACCCAATTTATTCATAAAAAGTACGCGAATGAACGATAACCAGAAGATAACTAGAATCGTGCAAAAATGTTGATAAATAAAAAAGTAATTAACGTTTTTTGTTTTTAGTTTTTCCCCATGATTTTTTACATAAATTTTGTCATAACAACGTCAATAAATTATAAAAAATATAGGAACGATAGCCAGGCGTTTTGTGAAGATTTACAAAAAAAATTAAGCAAATCGGTTGAGTGGTTCCAAAGGAATCAGTCCCACCAGTTTAAAAAAGTGTGTTTTCAGAAAAACGCGTTTAAAGTTATTATTATTTTTGGGCCGTTTTCGAAACCTTCCAATGGTAAAGTGGGTTCTACATTAATTCTAAGAGTATAAGGGAACAGAAAATGCAAAAAAAGCAAAAAAAAAATTTTTAAAAGATTACCCTACTGACCCCTTAAGCAAGACCTTTAAGTTTCCATAAATTAATATAATAAAAAAACATTCGTATATTCAACAAAATTCAATTAGAATGGATTTTTTATTTATTAATACTGATTAATATTAATATTAGTCATGAAAAAAAGTTTTCAAATTAAAAAAAAGACTTTTTATTTCAAATTGCACATGTTCAGATCTAAAATGGAATAAAAATTATTGGATTTAAAAAAAAACGTTTTTTTTCGCTCTTTAGATTGAAATAAATATTCATATAATTAAAATTATAAGAATAAGTTAAGGTAACTAAATAATAACAAGTAAAAAATTAGCTCTCATAAACATAAAATATAACTTTTAAGATCATAACTGAAAAAATTCTTAATTATTACTGATTCGCATTTAAAAAAAATCAACATTTTTGTCTTTTCATCGTCCAAGCGCATTCTCCAAGCTATGGGAGACAGATATGGATATTTATATTTTATGTGCTGCCACCATTTGAAGGGGCATTTCGTATTTCGAGCAATTACTACCTCTGACAAATAACGCTGAATTTCAATAATGGCTCTTGAATTACAAGTACCTCGCGGCTTCTTTGACGCCATATTGGAGTTTATATAGCTCCATATTGAAAACTCTGAGGTTTCTACTTGTGATCCTTGGCGTTCATTTGCTTGGGCTTCTTGAATTACTCTTAAATTAAATTCTTGAAACGAGGATCCAAGAATGATGCCATGACTAGAGTGTTGCTCTTTTCGGTATTTCCTAATCTTTCATTTATACCATTTAGTAATTCAAAAGCCACTGCTTTTGCAGAATCTACATAGGTATTGGCTTTTGTCCATCTAGTAAACACGCTTTTGAGACCATCTACAATGGGTATAAACTAAGATCCAGTGCAATATTTTTGGCCGCTTATTTCTTTTGTGGTGTACTCAAAAGGTTTTAATACAGTAAGCAAATCCGTTAGCAGCAACCATTCGTCGAGATTAATTCCGGTAAATTCCTTATCTATGAGCGCGACAGTACTTTTAACAGCATCTTCCACTTTTATAAAACGTTCAATCATATAAAACATAGAATTCCACAGAGTATCAACGCTTTGAATTAGTTTCAAGGGTTCGGCACCAGCATTGCGATGAAAACTCATAAATTTTTCATTTGTAGAAGCTTTTTCTAAAATGTGCGACAATTTGTTTTAATTTTTGTAAAACAATATTAACTTCATGGAAACTTATACTCGCTTTAACAATTAAATTTAAGGTATGCGCAAAACAGCCGAAGTGGCGTAGTTCGAGCTCATTTTGCAAAGCACTCTTTATACTTGTATTATTTGCGTTATCAGACACAAGCAAGTATTATTTTATCAAATGCCCCCCGCTCAGTTGAGACTTTTTGTATTTGCTCCGCTAAGTTTTTGGCAGTATGTGTCTCACTCATTGAACCGCAATCCAGCAATATATTATTAAATTCAAAATTTTCACTAACAAAATGTAGTGTAATTGTTATGTAACTCATTGTATTGCAAGATGTCGCGGTTGTAATACAGAATTTAACACCATTCGCCACTTTTAGCTTCATTTCTTCGAGATATGCTTCATATAATGTCGGAATTATCGTTCTTTATACTACATCCCGACTTAACGATTCGGACAAATCCGCTTTCCTCGACAATGCTGAAAACTTGTAAGTCCTTAATGAAGAGCATTGGCAACGCGTCATCAATTTCCTTTTTTCCTTTGCAGAAATCTCTTAACTGAAATCCGAAGTAAAAATGTTATGTTTTACCGTAGTTTACATTTGTTTCCGTAACTTCGTGCTGTGCATCTGGATTTTCCATTGGTTTAAATGCCTCTTTTTGCACGGTCGCTGCTCCTGAAAGTTCCACTGTTGGATGCCGATTTTGTTATTTTTAATGTTAATACATAATTTATTTTCCTTAATAAAACGAAGGTAACACCGCATGGCAAAATCAGTAATTAGTATGCGGTTTTTCACATATCCGGTTGACTTAACATCTTATATATATATTTTTTAATCTGCTAGGCTTCTTAAGGGAGGGGCTAAGGTTTCAAGGTAAAAAAAAAGTTTTTCTTGTGTATTTATTTTTTAAATATGGGTTGAGTAATTTGTTATGGTAATTTTTCCGTGCAGAAATATTGAAACATAGACCGGTAACAGAGCTTCCTCAAGAATGTCTTGGAAAAAAAAATTCGGTGTTCAACACAACTTGGCTGGAGAGTATCCTAAAATAAAAAAAATCAAGAAAAATTAGTCAAATTATAATCAATCTTTGACAGTGAACACGGACATGGAAAAAAGTGACGAAAAAAAGTTTCCCTATATAAAAAGGTTTTTTATCTTTAAACCTAACCTAATGAAACTCATAAATTGCCTTTCTCTGCCAAAAGTGCTCATATAAGAATTTTACATTTTCGGTTGGCTTTACATCGTATACTTCGGTCAATATGAAAGATATCTTAGGAAAATTAAGTAAAGATATAACCCTGGATATATGTATGTACATACAAGATGATTTCCACAGTAAACAGGACTTAAAAAAAAACAGAAAAAATTGTTTTCTCGGCAAATCAATTTATTTTATTCAAAAATCTCTATGCTTCAATACAGCTTTTTGCACGGTACAAAAGCATGTCGAACGAGTGTTTTAGCTCGTTGGCCGGTATGGCCGTCAGTATGCCGGTGCAAGCCTTTTGAATGGCATCTACGTCTGCATAACGCTTTCTTTTCATGGGCAAATGTATTTTTTCGAAAAGGAAGAAGTCACACGGTGCCATATCACCACGTTTCGCCACCAGTCACAATATTGTAAAGGAAGTTTTTGTCCCTTTTGACCTCTTTAAAGATGTCCTTCAAATGTTGGATTCTGAGCAGTTTTTGGTCGTCAGTCAATTTGTGCGGAACAAACCGTGCACATACCTTTCGTAAGCTCAAATGCTTGGTAAAAATGCGATAAATCGATGTTTTGGAGATGTTCAATTCCATTTCCATGAATTTCAATGATGATTTCGGCTGATTTTTGATTAATTCACGCACAGTGATCACGGATTTTGATTTCATTTATGTCCTCACGACCACTTTGAAAACGTGAAACCACTCGTGCACTCTGCTACGGGATAGGCAATCATCGCCATAAACTTTATTCATCAATTGAAACGTTGCGGTAAAAGTTTTACCAATTTTAAAACAAAATTTAATGTTGGCTCTTTGTTCGAAGCTCATTTTAGCACCGATAACACAAGCATACTGACGCTTAAAACGCAATAACTTCACTTCCAATCGTTCAAATGTCAAGAATTTCTCACCGGATAATCGACCTGTTTACTTTCGAACCCCCCTTGTAATATAGATTAATGACGAAAATTTGTTAATGAACGAAGTTCTCCTGCCCGCATATATTACCTATAACGATTTTCGTTATTCTAGCAAAATGTTTGCCCAATTTGTTGGCTCGAACACAGCTAGATGGAATCATTATCGCAGTTTTTACTTTTGTGTCAGATCATTACGTTCTTTGGTAAAAGTTTGGCATCACGCTTTTGTTTAGTAAATCTGTAACGCATCGTCTGTAAATCAAACGCAAAATAAAAATTTCCTGTGCGCTACTGCAAATACATTGAGGAGGAAAGGTATGAAAATATTAAAATAAATGTTATAAAATATAATGCAAAATATTTAATTTTAGTTTAAAAATGAGCGTTATTTAATATAATATAGGTCTTAAAAAGCTTTTTTTCAAACACCTGAAAGTATTTCCGCGCTTTGTCCCTTGGAAATTGCGAAGGTATAAAATGTTCCGCTAATTAGCACTTCCTTACTTGTTTGGCAGTTTTCATTTAGCAGTTACGAAATTTTAGTGGAAAATTTATTAGTACTGAGATCGGTAATGTGCGTAGTTACTAATGTTTTATTATTATTTATTATATATTATTTTATTATGAATAAAAAACTAAAGCTTCTAATATAATATGTTCGAAATATTTTAGAATGTTATCCTTATTACCGAAAATTGTCCGTCATTTCATTTGTTACAACTGGTTATAATTAAAGGTGTTATGCGATTTCTTTTAGATATCAAAGTATTGATACAAACTTTGTGCAGGTTAGCCACATCAGAGGTGGGTACTTTATTTGGGAGTATATTTATTTTTGGAAGAGATTAATTCACTTCATATATGTATGTGCATAAAATAATGTAAATATATATATGTATGTATATAACTACATACTACATATGTTTGCAACAATATTAATTGGTTGATGCGTTGACATATTTAGGTAGTTGTGATTGGCTACTCATTGGAGGCGGCGCAAATTTTTATTTATGAAAGTTGTAGAGGGTTGATTTCATTTCTAATTCCTAGGCAGTACGCTTCCACCAATCACAACTCGGCCTCGTTAATATGAATAGCAGATATGTCCATAAAACATGCTAGGGAATTACAAGTAATTAAATGTTGAATTCAATTTTGCAAAAGTAAATATAAACATAAATATATTTAAAATTTATCTACATTGTTATTAATAAATACTGAAATGACTTCCAACTAAATATGCTGATAAACAACAGAAGAAAAAGCCCATTTTGTAGGATGTACATACATATATGTAAATTACTTTACGTATTACTGTCACTAAATTCAAAGGTAGAAGACACGATACTATTATAATTTATGAAGGGCTACTCAGGTTTTCTGTTGATACACTTACATATGTATATGTATATATCTGTATATTGTTTACGTGACCTAATTCTGTTTTTACACGATTTAAAAATAATATAATTTTAGTTTTTTTTGCACGATTGTATTCCATTTAGCAATATTTTAACTTTTTTAAGTTTTTAACTTTTTTAGTTCTCAAATTTAATTTTTGCGAAAAGTCTCTTGTAAGAATATTAATTAATAAAATATTTAGTTAAGTATAGGAATTCCAATAATAACTTTGTCCGTTATAAAATTACAGAAATACTGCATTTAATACCTTAACGACTTAATATCGAAATACTTAAAATAAATATGCTATTTTCATGAAATGAAACTAGTCAGAGAAAGGTTATATTTTGCAAATTTAGGATTTTCAAAGGTGTACAATTTCTTAGAGGGTTTACCTTCAAATCCTTATATTTCGGTTTGAAATCAAAAAGTTTATTTATGTCTGAAGTTCTAGGACATTAAAAGACCCCTTATATCAAAGACGTATTGTTTTATTTACAAACCAATTGAACATGTTATTTTTTAATTGTGCAATTTCGCGAGGATGGGGAGTCATGTATAGAAATTCACGTCTATTTTGGAACCAGCATTAACAACAACAACAATGTCAGCCTGGAAATCCAACGCAAGTAACTCTTGCCAACAGGTGCTACTTTGGACAGAGTAGGCAATTGAGAAGTAAAGTCCTCTCTCGACGAACGAAAACCAAACTCTATAAGTCCTCATTATTCCCGTCCTGCTGTATGGTGCAGAGACATGGACGATGACAACATCTGCTGAGTCGACGCAACGAGTTTTCGAGAGAAAGGTTCTGCGGAAGATTTATTGCCCATTGGCCACAACGAATATCGCATTCGATGGAGGGATGAGCTGTATGAGATATAAGTAGATTGACATAGTTCAGCGCATCAAGAGACAGCGGCTGCACTGGACGAAAATACTCGAGCTCTGAAAGTATTCGACACAATACCCGCCGGGGGAAGCATAGGAAAAGGAAGACATCCACATAATCGATAATTTGAATAAGTTCATGGTATTATTTCAAACAATTTTTTGGAAAAAATAATAACCAAATTTTAGTAAAAATAAAAATAGGAAGTCAGTTTTATTCCTTAATCTCTCTTTTGTAAATTTAATTGTCCCTATACAAAGATAAATATTGTCGACCTGAAGCCATGAAAATTACCGAATACCTCTCTATCTGGCGAAATCCTGGAACATTTGGAGGGTTCTCCTCTTTTTTAACAATATTTACATTGTTGTTCTTCAACAAAGCCAAAGTGGAATGAGGGTAAGGTACTGCGGATAAATCGGACCAAAATAGTGCTTACACGATGTGTTTCTTATAATATGGTATCTTGCGTAGGCTTAGACACTATATCTTATAAATGTCAGCCGATATGTTATTCCTTTTGAAAAATTGTCTTGAAGCTGCAAGAGCAAATAGATACATAAGTATTCTCTCTAACTTTTATACACTTGCAGCATGTTGCTACAGATTATAAGAGTTTTGTTGGTTGTTGGTTGGTACCGTATGTACAAGGAGTTTTCCAAAGTAAACAGGAATCTAGCGCCCCCTGGTAGCGCCATATATAGTGCGTTATAATCTCCTATATTTATCGATTGGCCAGTGAGAATTTCATGACATTACATGGATTGGAAGTGAAGTTATTGCGTTTTAAGCGTCAGTATGCTTGTGTTATCGGTGCTAAAATGAGCTTCGAACAAAGAGCCAACATTAAATTTTGTTTTAAAATTGGTAAAACTTTTACCGCAACGTTTCAATTGATGAATAAAGTTTATGGCGATGATTGCCTATCCCGTAGCAGAGTGCACGAGTGGTTTCACGTTTTCAAAGTGGTCGTGAGGACATAAATGAAATCAAAATCCGTGATCACTGTGCGTGAATTAATCAAAAATCAGCCGAAATCATCATTGAAATTCATGGAAATGGAATTGAACATCTCCAAAACATCGATTTATCGCATTTTTACCAAGCATTTGAGCTTATGAAAGGTATGTGCACGGTTTGTTCCGCACAAATTGACTGACGACCAAAAACTGCTCAGAATCCAACATTTGAAGGACATCTTTAAAGAGGTCAAAAGGGACAAAAACTTCCTTTACAATATTGTGACTGGTGGCGAAACGTGGTGATATGGCACCGTGTGACTTCTTCCTTTTCGAAAAAATACATTTGCCCATGAAAAGAAAGCGTTATGCAGACGTAGATACCATTCAAAAGGCTTGCACCGGCATACTGACGGCCATACCGGCCAACGAGCTAAAACACTCGTTCGACATGCTTTTGTACCGTGCAAAAAAGCTGTATTGAAGTATAGAGATTTTTGAATAAAATAAATTGATTTTGCCAATAAAACCATTTGCTTGTTTTTTCTACTTTGGAAAGCTCTTTGTAGGTGGATGTAATTAGATCACTGCCACACCCATAATATGCAATTAAAGAAAAACTTAAAAAAAACAATTTCTTTTTCTTCTTTACTGGCGTAGAGACCTCTTACGCAATTATAGCCGAGTTAACAGCAGCGCGCCAGTCGTTTCTTCTTTTCGCTACGTGGCGCCAATTGGATATTCCAAGCGAAGCCAGGTCCTTCTCCGCCTGGTCCTTCGAACGGAGTGGAGCTCTTCCCCTTCCTCTGCTTCCCCGGCGAGTTCTGCATCGAGTACTTTCAAAGCTGGAGTGTTTTCGTCCATTCGGCCAACATGACCTAGCCAGCGTAGCCGCTGTCTTTTAATTCGCTGAACTACGTCAATGGCGTCATATATGTCATAAAGATCATCGTTCCGTCGACATGGCCAACGCGCAAGGGACCATAAATCTTTCGCAAAACCTTTCACTCGAAAACTCGCAACGTCGACTCATCAGTTCTGGTCATCGTCCAAACCTCTGAACCATATATCAAGACAGGAATAATGAGTGACTTATAAAGTTTGGTTTTTGTTCGTCGGGAGAAGACTTTATTTCTCAATTACGAAATTATCAATAACTTCAAGGTTATGACTGTCAACAGTGACGTGAGTGCCAAGTCGCGAGTGCGACGACTGTTTGTTTGATGACAGGAGATATTTCGTCTTGCCCTCGTTCACTGCCAGACCCATTTCTTTTGCTTCCTTGTCCAATCTGGAGAAAGCAGAACTAACGGTGCGGGTGTTGAGGCCGATGATATCAACATCATCGGCATACGCCAGCAGCTGTACACTCTTATAGCTTCTCTGTTTAGTTCTGCAGCTCGAACTATTTTCTCCAGAAGCAGGTTGAAGAAGTCGCACGATAGATAGAGTTTACAGCTACTCTTATAAAATATTGTACCTGGTCGATTAAGTTCTGCAGCTCGAATTATTTTCTCCAGCAGCAGAATGAAGTCGCCTTGTCTGAAACTTCCTTTGGTATCGAACCTCAATCCGTTTGGGGATACTTCGTCGCAGAGGCTGAATATACCGACCATTGTGCTAAAGATACCTTCTTTGTCCATCCTGGAAAAAGCATGGCTACAGAACAAATAAGCTTCTGAATTATGTTTGCTTATGATAGAACGGCTACTGATGCATAAACAATTTATTGAGTTTACTCGAGCATAAGTTAAATATATATTAATACTCAATTTTCAACCCGAAAACAAAGTTAAACAAAATACATGTATGTTTTTATTACCGTTTCATGGCACGTAAATCGGTACAAGTGAAATTTTAATGTACCAAATGCGGTCGAACGTTGCATTTAACATTTTTCTAACTTTATTATATAAAATTAATATGAAAACGTATATTTTGGTAAAAAATACTTTATAGTACAAATAGTTTAGTACCGGGTTTTTCAATAGGGCTAATATGATTTCTAAGTATTTTTAATATGTGGGTCAAGATCGATAATTTTTTTATTGTGCTCAATAAAGTTTACAATTTCATGCTGAAGAGATATTCGCAAAAACGTTTACTAATAATTAAATTTTAGTATCAAAATAATCGTTTTCCAATTGAAACTTTTCGTGAGCTTCTGCCATTTTATGGTCGTAATAATCGTCCATCTTTGTCGAATTGTTGAAAATTTCGAGCTCATATTTTCTTTACATAATGTTCAAGTGCCAATAAAACAAGGACCGCTGGAAGTAAGGAAAATATTCCTGCCGTTCAGGCAAGTATTGCGGAAGACTGCAATTTGTCGATTCCAAGACATTATCAAGAATTGGGACTGTCCACAACCATTTTTATACTCTCGCAACAATGTTGCTAAGGAGAGTATTATAGTTTTGTTCACATAACGGTTGTTTGTAAGTCCTAAAACTAAAAGAGTCAGATAAAGGGTTATATATACCAAAGTGATCAGGGTGACGAGTAGAGTCGAAATCCGGATGTCTGTCTGTCCGTCCGTCTGTCCGTCCGTCCGTCCGTGCAAGCTGTAACTTGAGTAAAAATTGAGATATCATGATGAAATTTGGTACACGTATTCCTTGGCTACATAAGAAGGTTAAGTTCGAAAATGGGCAAAATCGGCTCACTGCCACGCCCACAAAATGGCGGAAACCGAAAACCTATAAAGTGTCATAACTAAGCCATAAATAAAGATATTAAAGTGAAATTTGACACGTAGAATCGCATTAGGGAGTGGCTTATTTGAACGCAATTTTTTTGGAAAAGGGGGCGTTGCCCCGCCCCCTACTAAGTTTTTTGTACATATCTCAAAAACTACTATAGCTATGTCAACCAAACTCTACAGAGTCGTTTTCTTCAGGCATTTCCATATACAGTTCAAAAATGGAAGAAATCGGATAATAACCACGCCCACCTCCCATACACAGGTTATGTTGAAAATCACTAAAAGTGCGTTAACGGACTAACAAAAAAAGTCAGAAACACTAAATTTTACGGAAGAAATTGCAGAAGGAAGCTGTACCCAGGCTTTTTTTTTAAATTGAAAATGGGCTTGGCCTCGCCCACTTATGGACCAACAAACCATAACTCAGGAACTACTAGATCGATTTCAATGAAATTCGGTATATAATATTTTCTAACACCCTGATGACATGTACGAATATAAAGCTATTTTGAATTCCATCTGATGCCTTCTCTGTATAATATATACATATGTACATTAGGAACCAATGATGATAGCGGAATAAAACTTTACTTTATTTCGTACATGTCATCAGGGTGTTAAGAAAATATTATATACCGAATTTCATTGAAATCGATCTAGTAGTTCCTGAGTTATGGTTTGTGGTCCATAAGTGGGCGAGGCCACGCCCATTTTAAATTAAAAAAAAAGCCTGGGTGCAGCTTCCTTCTGCAATTTCTTCCGTAAAATTTAGTGTTTCTGACGTTTTTTGGTAGTCGGTTAACGCACTTTTAGTGGTTTTCAACATAACCTTTGTATGGGAGGTGGGCGAGGTTATTATCCGATTTCTTCCATTTTTAACTGTATATGGAGATAGAACCTATGAAGGAAATGACTTGCCAAAACAACAAGAAATGTGTACCAAGTTTCATCATGATATCTCAATTTTTACTCAAGTTACAGCTTGCACGGACGGACGGACAGACAGACATCCGGATTTCAACTCTACTCGTCACCCTTATCACTTTGGTATATATAACCCTATATCTGACTCTTTTAGTTTTAGGACTTACAAACAACCGTTATGTGAACAAAACTATAATACTCTCCTTAGCAACTTTGTTGCGAGAGTAAAAAAAATTGTAAGCGAAATAGCAATCACTTACGTCGGTTCGGTCCAAATAATTGTTTCAGAAAATGGCATATGTCTGGGTTTTTGTGTAGCCAGCAGTCTTCTACAAGTTACACTACATTTATGTGAAACTCAGGATTCATAACGATTTCTCTTAGGAAATGCTATGAGAGTCTGAATAAAATTGTTCGGTTAATTACGTGAAATTACGACGCTAATATTTAAAAGTATATTCTCCACACCCATAACAAAAACGGTGTCATTATAACAATTTCGTTACATGCCTACTTTGTAACATATAAATGCAGAGGCTGACATTATTATTCACACATCAAAAAAGTTGTACCTTTGAAATATATTACCATGATCTTTCCACCCCCATGTTTAACTTTACTTATCGTGTTATTTTTTCTGGATCAGTATTGGGTTTTCTCTAGGCCCTTATATGAAAAACATTGAATATACTTTCATCGCTAAAGAGAACGTTGCTTCAGAAATCATACGGCTTATCCTTGTATGCTTTTGCGAAGTCCACTACCCTCTTTTTTATTAGCTTAGATGACGATAGGGCTTTTTGCGCTATTTTTGAACTGTAGCTAGCATGATTGAAAGTCCTGTGTACTGTTTTTGGGTGACAATTTTTTTCAGTTTCTTCACAAACTTCTGATGCCACCTGCGAAGATGTAATTTTGAGATTTCTTGAAATTTTTCTTACGATTTGCTGTTCTTCAGCGGTTGTCAGCTTGCGGGGTCTGCCATTATGAGCATGACTTTGAAGGTTTTCTTCTCCTTCAAAGCGCTTTTTATGCTGTTAATAATATATTTGCTTCTCTTTACAATTTTACCAATTTCGGTACATAAATTATTTTGTTTATGTAAATTTAAAATTATATTTCTTTTGTTTGCGGTAGTTTCTATTAGTTTAAGACCCATTCTAAATATCGACAGCGCACTTGGACAAATATCAATAAGGAAGACGAAAACTCAATACGAAACTATAATGTACTTGTATACTGTGCCCAAAAAATAAGGTGACATTTGAATTAAAACTGCGCGCGTCGAAGGATTTGGAGAATTATTTTCTTTTTTGGGTTGGTAGTATTGTCAGTCACATTTATGTCAAATTTCATGTCAAAATATTCATTAGTGTTTGAGATACGTGTCGTTATGTGAGCTGCTAAAAGTGTGTTTTTCTTTTTTTGCGATGTCGAAATTTTTTGAGCAAAGAATTTACATTAAATTTTGTTTACGAAATCAATTTTCTGCTGCGGATACGTTGAGGATGGTGCAGAAAGCCTTTGGTGATGAGGCTATGTCTAAAACAAATTTTTACAAGTGGTATAGTGAGTTCCAAGCCGGCCGTGAACGTGTCGAAGAGCGTCCAGGGCGACCATCAACCTCAACCGACGAAGCTCACGTTCTACAAATCAAAGATTTGGTGTTGAAAAACCGTCGATTAACAATTAGAGACCTTGCTGATGAAGTTGGCATATCGAAAGTCTCAGCCAATACCATTTTGAAGGATGTTTTGGGCCTCAAGCGCGTCAAATCTCGACTGGTACCGAAAACATTGAATTTTTTGGAAAAAATGCGTCGCGTTGAAGTGTTTGAAACGATGCTTTCCGACTACCAGGGTGTCATGAAACGTATTATAACTGGCGATGAGACTTGGATTTATGCTTACGACCCCGAAACAACCGATCAATCGAGTGAATATCGTGCCAAAAGAGAGACGAGACCAAAAAAATCGCGCCAAAGTCTCTCAAAAATCAAGGTCATGTTGACTGTTTTCTTCGATTATCGTGGTGTTGTACATTATGAATTCCTTCCAACCGGTCAAACAGTCAACAAGGTATATTTTTTGAACGTTATGTGTCGTTTGCGTAAAGCTATCCGCTTAAAAAGGCCGGAATCGTGGAAAGACAATTCTTGGTTTTTATCCCATATCCAATCAATCCCATACTGCCCTCTTAATTCGTGATCATTTCGCCAAAAACTCAACCCATATCGTTCCGCAACCACCGTATTCACCTGATCTGGCGCCGTGCGAATTCTGGCTGTTCACCAAGCTCAAAAGACCGCTCCGGGGACACCGTTTTTTACCGATAGAGGAGATTCAAGCCGCAGCGAAGACGGAACTGAAGGCCATCCCGGAAAGTGACTACAACCAGTGTTTCGAGGAAAATCCGTTGGCATAAGTGCATTGTATCGGGAGGGGATTACTTTGAAGGGAATGAAATTGATTTGGAAGAATAAATAAAGAATTTTCAAAATAAATACAATGTCACCTTATTTTTTGAGCACAGTATGTATGTATGTACATACAAGTATATGATGTAAATTTGTGGAATGCAACAGTTACACAGTTGTATAAATGAAGTTATTTAAAAAGATGCACATTAGTACATATGTATATATGATATATGAGATCAGAAATGATTATGAAGCTAATACAAGAAAGTTGGACAAAATCATTAAATATTGTTAATGAGGGCACACCAAGCTGAAAAAAGTTATCACAAAGTCCGTGTGACAAAAACCGTGTTGGGCAGCATAATTAGTGTGTATCATGGATTCACAAATGGGCAGAAATGGTTTGCGTTTCAACGCCATAGACAGCATATTTTATCACTTATTTGATATGGAAATAACCAATGACTATATATATTTTGTAATCTCTACAGTCGAAAGAAAGAACTTGGAAACACCAAACGGAAAAGTTTTGACGGTATACCCGGAAGCATCTAGAGCTCTATGTGCTTCGATGTATAAACCAACAGTTTGTCGGCCAGGTACCCCTGTGGTTGTTATTTTATATCTTACATATATATAACAAGTAAGGAAGAGCTAAGTTCGGGTGTCACCGAACATTTTATACTCTCGCATGGTAAAGTGATAATCGAGATTTCATAATACGTCATTTACATATTTTTCAAATACCGTATTTTTGTAAAGTTTTATTCCGCTATCATCATTGGTTCTTAATGTTTATACTCGTATTATACAGAGAAGGCATCAGATGGAATTCAAAATAGCTTTATATTGGAAGAAGGCGTGGTTGTGAACCGATTTCACCCATATTTACCCATACGGTGGAGTAGTTCCCGAGATATGGTTTTTGGTCCATAAGTGGGCGACGCCAAGCCCATTTTCAATTTAAAAAAAAAGCCTGGGTGCAGCTTCCTTCTGCTATTTCTTCCGTAAAATTTGGTGTTTCTGACGTTTTTTGTTAGTCGGTTAACGCACTTTTAGTGATTTTCAACATAACCTTTGTATGGGAGGTGGGCGTGGTTATTATCCGATTTCTTCCATTTTTGAACTGTATATGGAAATACTTGAAGAAAATGACTCTGTAGACTTTGGTTGACATCGCTATAGTAGTTTCCGAGATATGTACAAAAAACTTAGTAGGGGGCGGGGCCACGCCCACTTTTCCAAAACAATTGCGTCCAAATATGCCCCTCCCTAATGCGATCCTTTGTGCCAAATTTCACTTTAATATCTTTATTTATGGCTTAGTTATGACACTTTATAGGTTTTCGGTTTCCGCCATTTTGTGGGTGTGACAGTGGGCCGATTTTGCCCATTTTCGAACTTAACCTTCTTATGTAGCCAAGGAATACGTGTACCAAGTTTAATCATGATATCTCAATTTTTACTCAAGTTACAGCTTGCACGGACGGACGGACGGACAGACGGACGGACGGACAGACAGACATCCGGATTTCGACTCTACTCGTCGCCCTGATCACTTTGGTATATATAACCCTATATCTGACTCTTTTAGTTTTAGGACTTACAAACAACCGTTATGTGAACAAAACTATAATACTCTCGTTAGCAACATTGTTGCGAGAGTATAAAAATTAATCACAAAATGTGTTGCTAAGCGCATAACTCAACAACGCCTGGACCAATTTGGCCAATTCTTTTTTTTTTAATGTTCGTTGAGATTCAAAAATGGTTTTTACGGCGAGAAAAATTCGAATAATTGCCGGAAACCTCCTGAAAGCACCCTTTTCTTTTTCCCAAACAAACGAATGAATGTTTGTTTGTTAGTAACGCTAATGCTCGAGAACGGCTGAACCAATCTTGAAGAAATTTTTAAGAGGTTGTTTGCTGTGGATCGGGGAAAGTCTAGAATTAAAAAAAAAATGCTTTTCGTGATTAAAAGTCGGAAAATTGGACAATTCCAAAAAGGAACTTTTTCCATACCACATTTTTTTTTATTTTGGTTTTCAATTATTTGAATCGTTCAAATTTGTCGTTTGCTTTCTTTAGTCCGGGTTTGCCGCACGCACACATTCTTCTTTGGATGGTGGATGGTGGTTACACCAGATCAAATTGATTAAATCATCTCTGCGGAAATTTTTGATCCAGAGAAAGAGCCAGTATTATTCGAAGGGCTGAAAACCAATAAGATTCATGGACCATGCGGACACTACAATCTCTTTTCGATTTGTATGCCTGACACTAATGTCTGCACGAAACACTATCCAGGTGCTTTTCTTTCGGAAACACAAACTGGAAATAATGGTTATCCACTCTATCGGTGTCGCTCACAAGACGCCAAAGGCAGAACATTCAGCATTCAATTAAGAAGAGTGAATATCGAATTTGACAACACACTTATTGTACTATATTCACCACTAATGTCTAATTCACATTCAAAACTCATACTAATGTTGAGTATTGCAGTTTGGTGAAATCAATCAAATACCTTTGCAAGTCCGTCACCAAAGAAAACAACATGGCGATTATTGGCCTTGAACGAGACGAGATCAGCGAGTATCAAATGGGTCGATACGTGTACTGCAATGAAGCGTTTTGTAAAATATTTAGAACTAGCTGACCCCGCTGGTGGATGTAGTCATGTGTAGAAGTTCAGGTGGATGGAGTCATGTGCAGAAGTTCACGCAAGTGAGGAAAGTTCTCTGATCACCATTCACTTGGGAGTGGCCAGCAACGATTCTTTTACATATGACACAAGCAGCTTACTACTTCCGGTCTTTGACCAAGTATCCTCTCGGTAGCCTAAGAACATCTGTTTGAAGGCGAGCTTAAGTGCGCTGGGTCTAGGACCCGCCACGTAAACAAAAACACTCCAATGAAAAGGAACAACAAGCCTCGGATGAGTGACCCCCCTTTTGATGACGACCATGGCAATCAACAGAAGGACTACGAATTGGGGGCATGCACCTGGAATGTCCGGTCCCTTAATTGGGAAGGTGCCGCTGCCCAGCTGGTTGATGTCCTCGTGAAAATAAAGGCTGACATCACCGCCGTCCAAGAAATGCGATGGACGGGACAAGGACAGAGACGAGTAGGTCCTTGTGGCATTTACTACAGTGGTGAGCAAAGAAGGTATCTTTGTCACTACGGTCGGTAAATTCAGCCTCCACGACGAAACATCCCCAAATGGGTTGAGGCTGATCGACTTTGCCGGGGCTAGAAATATGGTTATCTGTGGTACTAGATTCCAGCACAAAAAAATACATCAACCTAGCTGGCTGTCTCCGTATCGAAAAACCAACAACCAGATCGATCATGTTGTGATAGACGGAAGGCACGTCCCCAGTGTTATAGACGTGCGTACGCTCCGAAGTCCTAACATCGACTCGGACCACTATCTTGTTGCAGCCAAGATTCGTACCCGTCTTTGTGCAGCAAAAAGCGCACGTCAAAAAAAAGGAAGGTTCGACGTCGAGAAGCTGCAATCACAACAGACAGCAGAACGATTTGCCACTAGGCTTGCACTCCTGCTCTCTGAGAGCACTCGTTAACAACTCGGTATTAGGGAACTGTGTGACGGCATTTCAAACTCCTTACGTACAGCTGCAACCGAAACCATTGGTTTTCGGAAAGTGCAAAAGAACAGCTGGTACGACGAGGAGTGCCGTGTCGCAGCGAAGAGAAAACAGGCTGCCTACCTCGCAACGTTACGATCGACCACAATACGTGCGGGATGGGATAGATACCAAGAGTTGAAAAAGGAAGCGAGACGCATTTGCAGACAGGAAAAGAAAGAGGCCGAAATGCGTGACTACGAAGAGCTTGATAAGCTGGCCGACAGGGGTAATGCTCGAAAATTCTACGAAAAAATGCGGCGGCTTACAGAAGGTTTCAAAATCGGAGCATACTCTTGTAGAACCCCCAAAGGTAATCTAGTCACTGATGCCCAGAGCATACATAAATTATGGAGGGAACACTTCTCCAGCCAGCTGAATGGCAGTGAACGCACAACACCAGGAGAAGGCGAACCCGATTCCCCAATCGATGACGATGGAGCAGACGTTTCAAATCCGACCATGAAAAAGTTAGAATAGCAATTACCCGCCTGAAGAACAACAAAGTGGCGGGGGGCGATGGAGTGCCGGACGAGCTATTCAAACACGGCGGAGAAGAACTGATAAGGAACATGCATCAGCTTCTTTGTAAAATATGGTCGGACGAAACCATGCCCAACGATTGGAGTGTGCTATGCCCAATCCACAAAAAGGGAGACCCCACAATCTGCGCCAACTACCGTGGGATAAGCCTCCTCAACAACGCGTATAAGGTTCTATCGAGCGTATTGTGTGAAAGATTAAAGCCCACCGTCAACAAACTGATTGGACCTTATCAGTGTGGCTTTAGACCTGACAAATCCACAACCGACCAGATATACACCATGTGCCAAATCTTGGAAAAGACCCGTGGAAGAAGAATCGACACACACCACCTCTCCGTCGATTTCAAAGCTGCTTTCGACAGCACGAAAAGGAGCAACCTTTATGCTGCGATGTCTGAATTTGGTATCCCCGCGAAACTAATACGGCTATGTAAACTGACGTTGAGCAACACGAAAAGCTCCGTCAGGATCGGGAAGGACCTCTCCGAGCCGTTCGATACCAAACGAGGTTTCGACAAGACGACTCCCTATCGTGCGACTTCTTAAATCTGCTGCTGGAGAAAATAATTCCAGCTGCAGATCTTAATCGAGCAGGTACAATCTTTTAGAAGAGTGTACAGCTGCTGGCGTATGCCGATGATATTAATATCATCGGCCTCAACACCCGCGTTCTGTTTTCGCCAGACTGGATAAGGAAGCATAGCAAATGGGTCTGGTAGTGAACGAGGGCAAGACGAAATGTCTCCTGTCATCAAACAAACAGTCGAACTCGCGACTTGGCTCTCACGTCAGTGTTGACATTCATAACGTAGCGAAAAGAAGAAACGACTGGCGCGCTGTTGTTAACTCGGCTATAATCGCGTAAGCGGTGTCAACGTCAAGTAAGAAGAAAAAGCTGACCCCGCAGCCGTTGTCCTGCGAGAAATTATGTGTTTTGAAATGAAAAGATAGTTATATTTGTCATTTCATTTTTTTTTTTTCAATGTAACGCAGCTTGATAAACAACACTTTTGGTTTCTGTTCCGGTGTACAGAAAAGATGGTTTTCCAACTCGTGAGAACGCCACGTATATCTGACCGTGTGAAAACATAGCATTTCCAAATTTATGGCACACACTATGCGACTACCCTTGTGTCCTGTTGATTGTCATCTCAAATGCAATTTTCACTGGAGACGGAATACGTTTGAACTGGAATGGCAAATCTTTAGAACTCAAAGGAATTCTTAGAATCAAGCATTCTGCCCCTTGTATTCTACAGCGCAGATTGCGGAACATAATAAGTAAGTGTGAAAATTTACGATGGGCGACGTCAGATTGTCGAGTATGGTGCTAAGCTATGTACCAGGCCTCCCTGGATTTCCTGACGGGTAGTGTTGCTAAAATCAGCAACGCTTTTGTAGGCCTCCAATTGAGGCTTATACCCGCCAGGGACATTCCAAAGAGACCTCGTGCTCGCATTTGGTTACCCCCACTAGAGGAGCCAGGCGAAAAACTCCTGCGGTGTATCAAGCTGCAGAACAAATCTATACCTGGTATAGATGAGTGGCAGCTGATAAAGGAGGAAAAACCAAATAAAGCCAGCAGACCAATACTAGTGGCCATTTGCGAAGAGTCCATTGAGGCTCTCAAGAGGACTTACTACAAAATCAGCTTCGGAATTCGCAAGGCCAGGTTGAAAATCTTCCAAGGCGACAAAGCGGCTGACGAAGACGACACGGAAGAGGTCGACGACGCCAGCCAGTTGCTAAGGAAAGTGGGCATCGAAGAAACCCGAGATGCCCAATAACAACCTTAGATGCGTACAGATAAACCTGCAGCACTCGAAGAGTGCAACAGCGAATCTGATAACCCTTATGAACGAGGGGAGCATCGACATCAGCCCTGGGTCAAAGAAGACACCATTAAAGGGCTAAACAGAAGCAACCATAACCTGCTTTACACACGGAACAAAGGTAAACCTAGGGCATGAATTCTTATCAATAAAAGTATAAATGCAATTCTTTGTCCTAATTACAGCACAGCAGATATCATAGTGGTAAAGGTGGAACAGAAGGAAAAGCCCTTCTTCTTAGTCTCGGCCTACTTGGCCCATGACGATGATATACCACCGACCCCGCTCACCAGACTAGTAGAGGAGAATAGGAAAGAGGATGTCCTAATAGGGTGTGATGCAAACGCAAGGCACACCGTATGGGGTAGCTCCAGCATAAACACCAGAGGTGAGTCACTCTTGCAGTATATTCTAAATAGTAATCTAAGCATTTGCAACAAGGGCGATAAGCCAACTTTTACTTTTCCAAGCTCTGATAGGTTTCCGGGGTGGGAGGAAGTGCTTGACCTCACGCTATCAACAGACACAGACAGTTTCGTTGTGGATAACTGGAGGGTATCCGATGAGCCTTTCATGTCGGATCACTCCTGGATACTCTTCAGCATCCGCGGGAGGTACAGTGCTCCTCTCACATACCGAAACCCTAGAAGAACAGCTTGGGAAAAATATACCAGAATAGCAACAAAATGCCTCGAAAAGGGAGGCAATAAGAGTATCAGAAATCCTCAAGAACTAGATTCAGAAGTAGAGAAGTTGGAAAAAATCTTAACCACAACTTTCAATATGGCAGCCATATAAAGATATTATGAAAAGATACAAAAAAGCAGTCAGGAAAGCAAAAAACGACTCTTGGCGATCTTTCTGCACATCGATAGAAAGTTGCAGAGAAACCGCTAGGCTGGGCAAAATGCTTTCCAAAGATCATATTAACACTGCCTACATTAGAACGGAGGAAAGTGATTGGACCTCCTCGGCAAAAGAGTCTCTGGAGGTACTAATTACAACACACTTCCCCGGGTGTCAGCAAACACCTTCAACGAGGGTTCAACCAGAACCACCGTTGAACGCAGCTGATTATCAAGGCCAAATAATAGACAAAAGCAAAATCAAGTATGCCATAAATAGTTTTGCACCATTTAAAGCGGCAGGTCCTGACGGGATTATGCCCATAATGTTGCAAAAACTGGTAGAACCAATGGTTCAAAGACTTGAAAATATATATGTACAAAGCTAGCATTCTATTATCCTACATCCCAAGAAGTTGGAAAAGAAGTAAAGTTGTGTTCCTTCCAAAACTCGGCAGAAGAACACACGAAAATTCCAAGGACTTTAGACCTATAAGCCTTACCTCCTTTATGCTGAAGGTACTGGAAAGACTAATAGACCTATACGTAAGAACAATAATGGCGGAGAAGTTATCGAAGTCCCAACATGCGTACATAAAGGGCCGATCAACCGAAACTGCCCTTCACGAGGTGATAAGTGTAATTGAAAAATCACTACACCACAAACAATACACCATGGCTGCTTTTCTAGACATAGAGGGCGCCTTCAATAACATAGAAGTAAATGCGATAATTAACTCTCTGGCACATGGTGGCATAGATGACACTGTGTGCAGATGGATACTATCGATGCTTGAGAATAGGAAGATTATAGCTTCAAACGGCGCTGCAACACAAACAAGCTATGTGAGTAGAGGGACGCCTCAAGGAGGGGTCCTCTCTCCGCTCCTATGGGTTGTAGCGCTGAACGAAATACTCCTCCAACTAAACGGTGGAGGAGTGAAAGCAGTGGCGTATGCAGACGATATAGTGTTGTTGGTATCAGGCATGTTTCCTTCAACAGTCAGCGAGATTATGGAAAGAGCACTTCGAAGGTTAAACCTATGGGCTAAAAACAATGGACTAAGAGTTAACCCGAACAAAACAGAACTGATGCTATTCACAAGCAGAACCAAAATACCTCAGTTTCAACTTCCGGTACTAAACGGTACAATACTCACTCTATCCCCCACAGCTAAATACTTGGGGGTGGAGATGGACACCAAATTGTCCTGGAAAATAAATATAGAAAAAAGAATAAACAAAGCATACATGGCTTACTATACTTGTAAGAAAATCGTCAACAAGAATTGGGGCCTCAAATCAAGTATAGTCATGTGGATATATACGGCGGTCATAAGACCTATTCTTACATATGGAGCTCTGGTATGGTGGCCAGCGCTAAACAAACAATACAACATTAAAAAATTAAATGGTATACAAAGAGCAGCATGTGCGGGTGTTACTGGGGCAATCAGGTCATGTCCGACTGATGCGCTCAACGTGATCCTGCATCAACTACCAATGGACATTTTTATTCAAAAAACAGCAGCTATTGCGGCGACAATAATAAAAGAATTGGGAGGTTGGAACTATGGACATAGTGTAATCCTAAACAAGCTCACCATTAATAAATCAGACTACATTCTCCCAAAGCTGGATTTCAATAGACACTTCCAGGTAAGGATACCATCTAGACGAGAATGGAGAAGAGGCTCAATAGAAGAGGAGGATACCATCTCAGTCTATACCGACGGGTCCAAAATGGACTGTGGAGTAGGCACGGGGGAATTCTCCTCTGATCTTGGCATATTTCTCTTTATACGTCTACCGAACTCGGCTAGCATCTTCCAAGCAGAAGTACTAGGCATAGAAAAAGCCTGCGAAGCTCTATTAGAAAACCACGGGAATATAAACAAAGCAACTATATTTACGGATAGCCAGGCGGCGCTCCTGGCCTTGTCTTCACCCATGACAAACTCCAGCACAGTACACAACTGCAAGAGAGCACTAACCGCAATAAAAGACAAGCTCCAACTAAACTTGATCTGGGTTCCCGGCCACAGGAACATTTTCGGTAACGAAAAAGCAGACGAGTTGGCAAAGGCAGGAGCTTTCCTCAACGAATCCGAGGCGGAGATAATACCAAGTCCGCTAGGATCAATCAAAGGAGAGATCAATAGACAATTTCAACAAATTGCAAATAACAGGTGGAAAAACATCACAAAATGCGTCATAACTAAAGAATTATGGCCAACATATGACAGGAAAAGAACTAACGACTTACTACATAGGTCAAGGAAAAGTATTTACAGAGTAACAGCTACCACAACAGGGCACTGGCCATTTGGGGAACACGCATCCAAAATGGGTATGCCCTACAACGACATCTGCTGTGGCTGCGGAGTAGCAGGGAACAAGGAAACAATCTTCCACTTTCTCTGCGAATGCCCAGCTCTAGCACAGATCCGACACAAAACACTTGGAATCCATCTAGCACCAAACCTTGAATGGATTTCCACTAAAAGCATATCGGACATAAGTAGTTTCGAAACCTCAAAATGGTTTGAAAGAGAATGTGAAACGTAATAGCAGATACAGGAGGTTCTACGAACAGTGAATCAAAATGGCACATCAAGTGTTAATTGAGCCCGATAGGGCGGCACTCCTACGATATATAATTGAAATTCAGGAATGATCCTTTCCTGTTAATAGTAACTCTGTGTATCAGAAATGAGTCGAATGGGGTTAATACTTAACTGAGCTCCCATATATCTAATACACAAATTTTCGAATTTCCAGGTGACTTTGTACTGCATATATCGGCCAGTATGTGAGCTATCTCAATGAAAATGGGATAGCGTGGTTTACACATGACAGTATATCTGTGTGCCTAAAATAAATAGATAAATAATAAATTTGAGGGAAAATTTGATCTTGCCCTTATATAACTAATTTCAGGATTTTCGAACATACGGCTGACTTTACTCTATTTAATTGGGATTTTAGTATGTGTCATGTTAATAGTATATGGTATTGGGGAAAAAGATAAAATCGGGGATATACATTAGGGCGGTTCAAAATTTTAAAACTTTGAAATGCTGAAGTGCTCTTTGATTTTTTGGATCCTTTTGGTGAAAAAATAATTGAAAAAAAATTTGAGCTCATTCGGATAAGATTTAGAACTGCCTCAACGAATTCAAAATTCACTAATATATCCTGAATCAAAAAAAAAATTAATATAATTTGAACACACATATGTCTTATTTTACTGGAAAGTCATTGGTAAATACATTTTTAATTATATAATTCATATTATTTCATTTTTTGTTACATATTTGCACATTCAAATATTTTGAAACAAAGTGCTTTTATAACAATTAGGGAAGTTTTTACGGTGACTCTCCACAACTTGTAATAGAAATTGTTTTTCGCTCTCGTTTGTCGTTAGGGATTGATTAAAATTTGTTGCTAGAGTAATTGCTCTTTCAAATCCATTATATATTTTTTTGCTTCATTAAAAGATTTGCTTTGATTCCACGAGTCTATGTCTTCATTTAGAAAAGTGACATCCAATTTCAATATTTCAAATAAAGTATGAGAAGCAGGACCAATGAATAAGGCTATTGTTTTATCACTCAGATCTTCTGTACCAATATATTTAACAAATCTTTTAACAGGCTTTTGCATTTTGAACTCTTTTATTCGAGTCACCATCAAACTTTTCATTGTTTTAGGTACCAAATCTGAGAAAAGGGCACTTGGAGCTAGTTTTTCGCTTAAATACCATAAGTGTTGACTTAATGCAGCTGTTGCGGTCTCTGATATTATTTTTGAAATGGTGCTATACTCAGAAAAATATTTTATTAGATTTAAGTCATTATAAGGTGCGTCACAGGCATTTGGACTTTGTATCCAAGCTTTTACGTATATTAATGTAATAAATATACCGAACTCAACACAAGCCTTTTGCTGGGGTTCATCAAGATGGAATTGACTTCGAAAGAGGCAAATTTTAAGAACATAGAGCAATTTTGACATCCAACGCGCGTGTTGTAATGCGCCAGGAGTACGAAAACTGATACCGCGTGGAGGAGTTTCTCCCAAGAATATCAACGTTAGTTCTAATAATTCACGGCAATCTTCTCTTAACAATTGCCCTGAATTTTTCTTTAAAATATCGCTTGCAAAAGCCATTGCTTCTATTTTAAATGAAAGTAATTCATTACTTATTCGACTATCAAAACATTTCTCGTATTCGCTTCGATTAATGTTTGGCCAAAATTCCCGAAATGAACTAAATATTTTTACGCCGGGGCAAGATGTTGAACCAAATAATGCTTTAAAAACATCTCCGCAAATTACTTCAAAGATG
>NW_024396494.1:0-7824 GCF_016617805.1 Bactrocera tryoni
ACCCCATGGTTGGGCTCCGTAGGCCCAAACTGGCTTTAGAATTTGATTGTAGACTAACAGCTTGTTCTGGATTTCCTGCTAACCAGGTGATAAAGTTTAGCAAATTTCATATCAAGCTCATTCTTTTTTTTGACATGTTCCTTCCAGCGTAGCTTAGCATCTAAGGTGATACCTAGATACTTAGTGCTGTTATGATGTGGAATAGGAGTATTTTTTATATAAATCGGAAGATATGTCGATATTTTCAAGGTAAAGTCGATGTGAATTGATTTGTAGTAGTAGATAGTAGTGGCATTGATTTCTGTCTGAACTCGTCGTGTAGATACAGAAGTTGACTCTCCGACTGCCAACAAAGCTGTGTTATCCGCAAGTGTAGCTGTCATATAACTTGAGTCAGATGGGAGGTCACTGGTAAAAAGTAAATAAAGCATTGCTTCCCTGGGAACACCCGCATTTATCGTTGCAAGTTGAGTATGTATACTCTTGTTTAATGTGGAAGTATATATCTTTTAAGTAGGAAGCAATTATATCGCAATATTGTTTGGGTGATATGTATTTCAATTTGAGCAGCAGACGCGAATGGCAAACTTTGTCTAAAGCTTGAGACACGTCCAAGAAGCCCGCCTACAAAAAATTAAAAATTATCCATTGTATTTTCAACGAAATTAACAGTTCGGTACACCTGGTCAATTGTTAAATGGTGGTCACGAAAGCCAAATTGATGTGTTGGTATGAAGTGTTTACGATCGATTTTTGGGTTGAGTGTATTTATGAGTACGTTTTTAAAGGCTTTAGATAAAGCTGACAGCAGCGATATTGGCTTATAATGTATGATGTAACATCATGTACTGGTTTACCCGGCTTAGGTATCAATATGACTTCAGATACTTTCCAAAGCGATGGAATAATGTACTGTTTATAATGTTTGCAAGTTTCTTTATACAATTCTTCGGTAATTTGCATAATATTTTTCCGGTTATAGTTAGTCTTGTGTTCCCGATAAGACTTTTAATTTCTTTACTAGTAACAGGAGAAATGTTGATGTGTGGATCCAACCAACTATTTTCACAGTTTATCTCAATCAACCATTAGGCGTAAGTGTGTTTCTTAAGTGATTTGCAAATACGGCAGCTTTATGTTCATTCGTTTTGGTCCATGTAGTTTAAGTTAGTTTTAATAGTGCGACATGTTTTATTTGTTTATTCATATTTTTTTGCAGCTTTTCAGAGTTAATACTTAATCAGCGGGTTTATCAGTTATAAGCTTAGCCAGATATGTATGTTTTAAAGGAAACATTTTCATTTTTGGGTATTTGTTCCCACTTAGATTCACGCGATTATTTGGTGTACTCTTCCACGCAGCATTTTGAACTATTTTTGTGAAATATTCCACCTCACATTCTAAGTTAACTTATCATACAGAGTTAGTAACACTGGTGAATGATTACAGTCCAAGTTAACACCTCTCGATATGTGCTTAAGCTTTGGATCGACTTTATTCATTATACTTTTAAATTTATACCAACTAGTATGTTTATTTCATAACGTTGGCTTTTCATACAGAGTTAGTAACACTGGCGAATGATCAGAGCTTAGTTCTGAGCTATCTCTAATTCATAAATTGATTTTCGGTATATACTTGTATATATATATATATATATATATGTATAGAGCAACGCTAGTTTTTCTCGTCTATATACGATAAAAGTTATGATAATGTGCTGGTACGAGAAATGTCTTGAAAGTTTTTCGCGTTAAACTATGCGGTATAAGAGGCGTTTAGCATTTCCAATTTATTAGCCGTTAAACGATAGCATTGGTCCAACTATACGCAGGGGCAAAGCGTTAAAGCCAGACAACGGCTCTAATTTATTTTTTAAATGAAGAAAACATATTTTCATTAATTACTTTAATTAAAATTACAACTCACGAGCACAACTCTTCATTAAGTTCATCGATTCCAACGCCTATGACAACGCACCACTGAACTAAAATTGGTGTTATTGTTTATACGCGCAGCTTCGTCGGCTACGTTGAGCTTAGTGGGCAGCCACCTCCAATTGGAAACGATAGTAGTGGCTCCATGACGATAGAGTGTTGGTCGCGCAAGCACTTCATGAGACGAGTGCCCAAAATATCTACCCGACGTCTTTTTCTATTTACCACTGCTTCATCAAAGTAAACATCTGGGGGGTAAGACAAGTCTGCAGCTGCAGAAACTAAACGCATTTTTCTCGAATCATCATTTTCTGAAACTGTCATGTTCCTAAAAAAAAAGTATTCAACCGATTGCTTTAAAGTTTACATATGTTCTTCTACTCATTTATATTCATATTTATTATCGTCCCTACCAAAATTGTTTATTTTCGAAAATATTTTCATATTTTTTTAAACGATTTGGGCACTACTTTGATTTATAAAAAATATATTAAAAATGTAAAAAACGAAAAAAAAACAAATTTTTTTGTACATTTCGAAATACAGAAAAAAATATATTAAAAAATTAAAGTGATTGAATTCTGTTGTCGCATAAAAGAATTTTTTCCTAAAATGTGGCAAAATGAATGCGTTCACATGAGAGTACCCCCTTAAACTTAACATTGCTGGCCCCCGCTTTCTTTGATGATTGCTGGCGGTCGAGTGAATGCTGCGTTACTGTAAGCTATGAGTAGCGTGTGTATTCGCAGAAGAGAAAGGAGTATTTTCGAATTCGTAGTATTCTCCTCGGCTTGTTGTAAGAGCTTATAACGCATTTTCCGGCAACTTTAAATGGAACATAGCTTCCGGCGTTAGCAATTTTGTGTATTTTGAACCAAATTGGTTGGTAAATCACTGGCTACATTGGTAGAAAAAGTGCCTCTACTTGGATCACCTCTTAATATTAGTACAAATAGAAAACAACTACAGTGAAATATTTATATATGTAATTGATTAAATGTATACCCATTAGTTGATTTAAAATTATTCACTCACTATCACTTTGTTAACAAAAGAATACAAGTGAAATTTATGTCTAAATTTGTTTTAATTTAGCAGGTAATTATTCCTGTTTACCACAAAATATGTAACTTATAAAACAAATGCAGAATATAAATATGTGCACTAGATGATCAATAGAGAGTCGAAGAGACGGTGTCCAGATTCAACACGGTGAGATGATGTTTTTTGCAAATGTAGTTCGGTGACTACCGATCCATCGATGACTTGCCGTAGCTCTGATGACTCGAATTAACATAGCACACAGGATCGGTGAATAATCGGAACATATGTTGCTGCGGCGCAGTGTATAATATAATGGATGAAAGGCGAATGTTGATGTGCGATGAGAGTCTGAAGAATTGTGTCCGCTTTCCCTTTTGTCCATCCCTTTTGATGAGTGGGTTGATGTACAGCTGTGGTGAATTGAACTGTGTTTTATTAGGGTGTCCCAGTTTTCCTAGGTAGAGTGGGGGAGGCTTAACTCATTTAAACATCTTGGGCCGCCTAGGCGAATATTTTGCCTAGTATTCCACGAATATGTTGTTGTCTGTATTTCGGCGTACTGCTGATGGAGTAGCCGAGACGCAGATATGTATATTCTGACAGCAGGGGTATTTGATGATGGAGTTGTAATATACTCACATTTAACCGGATGTGCAGAGAACGGATATTGATTTAAAATATACCACATGTATTTTGTATGCATTTATAAAATGCATGTAGGTGCTTAAAAGAAGCAACTTAATTTTGCGTGTTTATTTGATTTTGCTGTCTTAACAACTCATAATTAGAGTAAGCAATTGTAATTCATTTTATTGGCATTTATTTTTAATTTTTTATTTTATCTGTTTGGTATGACGATTGTTCATTATTTACCTTTTCTGTATTATCGCCATTTAAACCGGCTTATGAAGGATATTATCTTCACGCCTGGCTCAGATGTGGCCAGAATGGGTACTCCTTATCCCTTCAGTTATACTATGAAAATAGAGGGATCTTGCCAGAGAGTGGCCGTGAATGGAGAACGGCTTCGATTCGTGAGGTAGAGAATTATTCATAATTAATTAATGCTTTGTATAGCTGATTCCCATTAATCACCAATGTGCGCTTATGTTAATACCAATATTTAACTTTTTAGAAAATTTTATTATGGGTAATACATATTTAAGTGCGTATGCACTAATTTAGCAAGTAGTACCCGCCACCGCTCTAGGAGTTCTACAGAATTGTTTTTTTTTTTTTTCATTATTGGCGAAAGCCTTCTTGCGGGGCCGAAAAGTTGTATGTGCTTTTAATATAGGGACTGTCAGAGGTAACTCTGACTTGGTTTTTTATACCAGTTTGTGGAGTATTTGAAAATTGTGGCTCTAGTGGTAGTCGTCGACGTACCGTCCATTATTTAATATAGTAGTTGTGGCTTTAGAGAAGTGTTTACAATACTGATTTTCTAGAGTTTTGTTTGTTATAGGGTCAAGTTTCCTTAAATTTTGAAATACCCTTAATTGTGAATTAAGGTATTTGTTTGCATTATACTCAACTTGAGTTGGTATGATGGTATCTACTTCTGTAACTAGTTCGCTTTGTGTTTCGCGTTGCAACGTTTGACCTTTTTGTGCCTTTAAGCAACATTGTGTCTCTTGCCAATTTTTATAATTTTGGGTTTTTCCAATTTATCTTTATTTAACACGTGAAAACATAATATAAGCATTTAAATTTGTACAAAGTCTTTTTGACCTGACAAAATGATTTCGTTCGTTAACTTTTAAATTGTAAACTTCTCGCAAGACGTCAGTTTATGCCCTCTTTTACATAGTTCGCATAACTTATGTTTTCTTTGTTTTGGGGTCTATTGGAGCTTCAATATAAGTCGTGTTGAATTTGTTTTGTTCTGACTATTTTTTCTTCTACTCTTTCCGCAATTTCATATTGGGTAGTCAGAAAATCTTTCATTTGTTGCCACGTTTGGCACTTCTTTCGTGATGAGAGCGATTGCTCCCACAAAAGTAACGATTTTTCTGGTAGTGCTGCGGTGCATATGTTTACCAGAATAGGGTTCAAATTGTCCCTGGGAATATTGTGTCGATAGAACCGACAAACAATTTGAAGTAGTGGATTCTAGTTTGATGAATTCTACGTTTGTTTTTTTCTTAATTTTGGGCAAGTTCATTAGTGTCGTTACTTGTTTATCGACCAGTATTCTTTCCTTTTCGTATCTAGCTTTTAAAGCGAACGTTTTAACTATTTCGCCTGCTTGACCTTTCGTTTTATATCGGAGGTGATACAATTTTGGTGCTTTTGATAGTTGTGGATGGTTGATGTAAATGGCGGCAAACATGTCCTGGAAGGACGGCCATCGTTCATAACCGCCATAAAATGTTACTGTGTCATATGCGGTCTAAGCAGTTTTCATAAATATCGTAAACCGATGATTTAAAATTATATGGCAGATCTGATTCGTCAGATTCTACAATGGCGTCATGAGCCGTTTGGAGACGAGTCCAAAAATTATCGAGATTTTCTTTTTTGATTTCTAATGCCGATTCAGAGTTTGCATGAATCGGTAAAGAGGCAAATCTAGTGCAGTATCTTAATAAACTGTCACTTTGTGAAATAAATTTAACAACCTGTTTTGAGCGTGTAGCTCCTGCAGGTGTATTTTGATTTTTTTTTTTGTTATTATCCATTTTGTTATACTACAAGGTGCGTTCCAAAGTAAACAGGACTTTTTTAATCTCGTGCCACCCGATGGCGCCATCTATATGTCGACTGTTGCGTTAGAATATGCTATCTTTATCGATTGTCCAGTGAGAATTTCATGAAATTTCATTGATTGGAAGTGAATGGCTGCGTTTCAAGTGTCAGTATGTTTGTGTTATCGGTGCGAAAATGAGCTTCGAACAAAAAGCCAACATTAAATTTTATTTTAAAATTGGTAAAACTTTTACCAAAACTTTTCAATTGATGAAACAAGTTTATGGCGATGATTGCCTACCCCGTAGCAAAGTGTACGAGTGGTTTCAACGTTTTCAAAGTGGTCGTGAGCACATAAATCACGATCAACATGAGGGCCAATCAAAATCCGTGATCACCGGAAACTCCATCGAAACTGTGGGTGAACTCATTAAAAATCAGCCGAAATCATTGAAATTCATGGAAAAGGAATTGAACATCTTCAAAACATCGATTTTTGGCATTTTGACCTAACATTTTAGCTTACGAAAGGTGTGTGCACGGTTTGCTCCGTACAAATTGACTGAGGACCAAAAATTGTTCAGAGTCTGAGTAATTTCGTAACCATTAGATACAAATGTATATATGTATGTATATCTTTAAATGGTTATCACGCACAATCGAAATAAAAGTACCGGGTACACTTGAGTTTATAATGAAAATGTATGTAATTTATTATAAAAATCTTTTCTTTTGTATAATTTTATTTTGAAGTTAAATCTCCAATGTTAATTTTAACAGATAAGTTAAATGTTTTAAAATTTAATGTTATTAGATTGTGGGGGCACAGTGGTAATTGCAGCGCGCGAGATTGGTGTCCAAAAAACGAGGGTATATAGAACGGATGGTGATGCTCGAACTGTGTGTGACGAAAAATGTTGTAGGTGCTGGCGAAAGGTGTCGACGCGGCGCAGTGTCAACGAATTGCGTAAGCGAAATGTGTCTGCTTTCTCGTTGTCCATCCTTTTTTATAAGCTTGTTGGTGTATAGGCTTGTGTTGTCGTGTTCTCAGCTGTGGTGAACTAAGCTTTCTTATTAGGGTGCGCCAGTTTTTCCCGGGTAGAGTGGGTGGATGCTTAAGTCATTTAAACATCCTGGGCCCCCTAGGCGAATATTTTGCCTAGTATTACGCTTTTATGCTGTTGCATGTATTTCGGCGTACTGCTGGTAGAGTAGCCGAGTGTGCAAAACACATGCTATAAATGTTGGTTTTAAACATAGTATTTGGTATGGTATGTACCATATTAGCTTTTATGTATCGGGTGATTTTTTAAGAGCTTGATAACTTTTTTTTAAAAAAAACGCATAAAATTTGCAAAATCTCATCGGTTCTTTATTTGAAACGTTAGATTGGTTCATGACATTTACTTTTTGAAGATAATTTCATTTAAATGTTGACCGCGGCTGCGTCTTAGGTGGTCCATTCGGAAAGTCCAATTTTGGGCAACTTTTTCGAGCATTTCGGCCGGAATAGCCCGAATTTCTTCGGAAATGTTGTCTTCCAAAGCTGGAATAGTTGCTGGTTTATTTCGTAGACTTTAGAAATGGAAGAACTGAACTTGGTTGACATGTGGTTTCAACAAGATGGCGCTACATGCCACACAGCCGCGATTCTATGGCCATTTTGAGGGAAAACTTG
The DNA here is from genome assembly GCF_016617805.1 of Bactrocera tryoni. Classification (NCBI taxonomy): domain Eukaryota; kingdom Metazoa; phylum Arthropoda; class Insecta; order Diptera; family Tephritidae; genus Bactrocera; species Bactrocera tryoni. The sequence goes on from NW_024396494.1 coordinate 7,348, forward strand.
GAGAACAATTCATCTCAAGAAATGGACCCGTAAGTTGGCCACCAAGATCATGCGATTTAACGCCTTTAGACTATTTTTTGTGGGGCTACGTCAAGTCTAAAGTCTACAGAAATAAGCCAGCAACTATTCCAGCTTTGAAGACAACATTTCCAGAAGAAATTCGGGCTATTCCGGCCGAAATGCTCGAAAAGTTGCCCAAAAGACTTTCCGAAATGGACCACCTAAGACGCAGCCGCGGGCAACATTTAAATGAAATTATCTTCAAAAAGTAAATGTCATGAACCAATCTAACGTTTCAAATAAAGAACCGATGAGATTTTGCAAATTTTATGCGTTTTTTTTTTTTAAAAAGTTATCAAGCTCTTAAAAAATCACCCGATATATGCATAAAATAAGAAAATATATTTTTGAGGATTTATGAGTTTGTAATTACTAGTGATTATATTTGCGGTTGTTTCTTTGATTGATTTATTATTT
>NW_024396495.1:0-120293 GCF_016617805.1 Bactrocera tryoni
CATACCTCAATTTTATATGCCTCAGTACAGCTATAATGCAACTTCTCATATTTTTTTTGCATAAAAGTGGATCAATTAATTTCACTGTGAATGTAAATAACTGAAGCAACACTTCTCACTTCTAATTAAAATATATACAGAAATCTCATACAAGTATACCAATTGACTTTGCAAGAGTATGAAGTGTTCGGTTATACCCGAACTTAGCGCTTCCTGGTTCTGAATAATTTTGTACCCAAAATATTGGACAGCACACACCACTAAGTGATTCCATCCCTTTTGAGGCATTTACACACTTAATAGCAGAATATTTGTAGGCAACCCGTATCGAATGCCTACTTTTTGACGTTAGTTTTCTTGCTATATTGCATTAGACTGCATATGGTGAAAAAATTAGGATTGCTTAATTATAAGCAAGCATAATAATCAGCAATTTTCCAAGAACTTTACACACCTGAGATCAACGAATCGAAATATGCCTTTTTGACTCAGAGATGTAAGTAAAAGGAAGGAAGTATGTACAATAACTTTTTTGTGAACTTATTGCTTATATGTATACATATATAAAACCAGGTACAGGTATTGAAATTTAAACTTTAAGTAAAACTAATATGTAAAAGTCGGGTGCAATCCATGTTTGATTTGTATCATCAAACATTGACCTCAAAAATGAATCTTTAAGTTCTTAGCGCTACACGTAGGAGCATTTGGTCTCAAAAACCGGGCAAAATTATTTTAAATGATTTTATGAATGAAAATGAATAAAAATGCATGACTGTATATAATAATGCAATATATTAAAATTAAACGAGTAGCGAAGGGCTAATTTCGGGTGCAACCGAACATTTTATATTGAATATATTTGAGTAGGAAGTAGTATCGACCAGATTTTATCTATTTTTGCTCATCCCACATACTAATAATATGCCACACACTCAAAAAATGTTCCCTGGGTTTCATTAAGGTACCTTATGTACAATCGATTCCGGACTTTTTTCGATTCGGGATTTCTAATAGTGCGGAAAAGTTGCCTTAGTACTTCCTGATTCCAATGCAACTTTTTGTTTTGCGCTATCACTCATTCATTCATTCACATACGCCAAAGGACACGTTCGGATAGGTCTCCACACAAATATTTTTTCATCAAATTTCCTGGATGCCAAAAAAGCAGGTTTGATAACAGAGGATCAGGCTAGCTTTGTCACTGACAAATGCAAGATTAGTCGGGCAAAAAAAAGTGTTGGAGTTAAGCTCCAAAACACCGAAAGTATTGACTCTGTATATGGGCTGTATTTTGACGTCCGCAAAGACAATACACTTACACAAGTCAGCGAAGGTGAAAAGTACTACCGCGACACTGTCAAAGAGGAACATATTTCCCTTATAGCGGAACCTGGTTGTCATTACTTTGGCCACGTCACCTCTACTTCCGGGTCAGCTGGTGATGAGACGCAAGCTATATGGTAACATTTACAAGACAACTCAGTTGATGTGGAACATCTAGAAGTTGTCGGTGCTGGTGGCACCAACACGAACACAGGTTGGAAAGGTGGAGTCATTGGGAAACTAGAAGAAATAATAGATAGACCATTACAGTGGGTTGTTTGTCTTCTACATTTCAACGAACTTCCATTTCGTGCTCTTTTCGAACACATAGATGGTGTCTCAAAGAGTCCAAATACATTCTCTGGCGACATAGGTAAACTGCTCCCTGATTGTGAGAAGTTGCCTGTTGTCAAATTTTAAAGTTTTCCATCCTACCAATTACCTTCTGATGTTATTAATCCGACCCAACTTAGCACAGACCAAGATTATCTCTATAAAATATCAGGTAACATGTGCAAATCTCGCTGGCTCATCTGTGCAAATAGAATTCTGAGATTATACATTTCTACTGACAAACCAACAAAGGAAATAAAGATTTTGGTAAAGTACATACTTACAGTTTGCTCTTCCAGAAAACGCTACATCTTAGAATTTAGATTTCTCGGCGATACAGCAAAAGTAAGGGGTTGATGATCTGTATGAATTTCCAAATCAGCAACTCCATATAAGTAATTTCTTAAGCTTTTCACTGCCTAAACAATGGCATATTACTTTTTTCATTTGTAGCGTAATTTTTTTCCGTTGAGTTTAATGTTTTGGATATAAAGGTTATTGGCCTTTGGTCTTGTGATAGGACAGTTACTATTGCATCGTTTGATGCATCAGTAGTTAATTAAAAACTGGTTGAGTTAGTTCAACCTGTCGCATTAGTTCATTTTTTAATCCCGCCACTGCTTTTCAGGCTTCATTATCTAATTCTAATTCTACTTTTTTTGATTGGTTTTGTGATATTCTACCAATTTCTGCTTGCAAACATTTAGTTAATGGTTTAGTATTATGTTCGTAATGTCGCACAAATTTTCTATAATACCCGGTCATTCCCAAAAAACTTCTTAACTGGCGTAAAGTTTTTGGTATAGGATATTCTAATGGTTTCTACTTTCTTTTCATCTGTCATTACCTTGTATCCCAAAAATTCAACACTGGTCTTAAAAAAATCGGATTTTTTCGGTGAAATTTTCATTTGAGCTTCATGCAAGGTATTTATTATTTTCTCTAAGTGATCATAGTGTTCGTCAGCATTGCTAGAATACAATCTGATATTGTCAATGTAAACATGAAAAAATTTCCCTACGTATTGGCGAAGTATGTTGTCCATGGCTCTCTGAAAAATTGAAGGAAGACTTGCCGTTGTTAATTCCCTTTTTGGGCACTACCCAAATGGGTGAATTATAAGGACTTTTACTTTCCCTAATTATGTTTTCTTTTAACATTTTCGTAACTTTCTTATTCGCAAATGCATTCGCAGAAAGAGGGTATGGATATTGTTTCCTATACATTGCTACATTTGTTACCGTTCTTATTTCGGCCTTAACATCAGTTCTAAGCGGTAAATTTGTATTTATGTTACCGTGGATTTTTAAGATTTTATGTTTTATTTTTCTTATTTTTTCTACATTTACATGTTCATCTTTTATATTATTTATCTGTCCTAATTCTGTTTCGCAGAGTGTTTAGAATTTCTCTTTATTTTTACAATTATTTGTTAGAAATGTGTTATCTTTAAAATTTAATTGTATTCTTGCTTTACTGCGTGAATTCATCCCTATTAGCATGTCGCTTTGCAAATTGTTAATTTCATAAAATCGTGTCAAATAACCAAAAATTGTATGCATTGTTGTAGTGAGTAATCAACGTAAAGCCATATATTGTTTTTACACGTTTTGCAATTTCCAACTTTTGTCTATTAGGTAAAATGTTTGGTGTGCAATAGCAATTTGTTGCCCCTGTGTCTATTTTAACTTTTAATTTTCTATTTGTTTCTCGTAATTGTCTGAATATATAGAGAAGGGTGTTGCTTCGTCTAAAGAAGCACTTTCTTGAATGTTTTTGATTCTTTGATGTTTTTGGGAAGCTGATGACTATTGATAACAGCGCGCCATGCTCATGCGGCGCCAATTAGATATTCCAAGCGAAGCCTGGTCCTTCTCCACTTGGTTCCTCCAACAGAGTGGAGGTCTTCCTCTTCCTCTGCTTCCCCCGGCTGGAGTGTTCTCGTCCGTCCGGACAACATGACCTAGCCAGCGTAGCCGCTGTCTTTTAATTTGCTGAACTTTGACAATGTCGTACAGCTCATCGTTCTATCGAATGCGGTATTCGCCGTGGTCAATGCGCAAAGGACCATAAATCTTTCGCAGAATTTTTCTCTCGAAAACTCGTAACGTCGACTCTTCGGTTGCTGTCATCGCCCAAGCCTCTGCACCATATAGCAGGACAGGAATTATGAGTGACTTATAGAGTTTGGTTTTTGTTTGTCGAGAGAGGACTTTGCTTCTCAATTGCCTACTCAGTCCGAAGTAGCACCTGTTGGCAAGAGTTATCCTGCGTTGGATTTCTAGGCTGACGTTGTTGGTGGTGTTAACGCTGGTTCCAAGATAGACGAAATTATCTACAACTTCAAAGTTATGACTGTCAACAGTGACTTGAGTTCCAAGTCGCGAGTGCGACGACTGTTTGTTTGATGCTGCCAGACCCATTTGTTTTGCTTCCTTGTCCAGTCTGGAGAAAGCAGAACTAACGGCGCGGGTGTTAAGGCCGATGATATCAATATCATCGGCATACGCCAGCAGCTGTACACTCTTATAGAAAGATGGTACCTTCTCTATTAAAGTTCTGCAGCTCGAACTATTTTCTCCAGAAGCAGGTTGAAAAAGTCGCACGAGGAGTCGCCTTGTCTGAAACCTCGTTTGGTATCGAACGGTTCGGAGAGGTCCTTCCCGATTCTGACGGAGCTTTTGGTGTTGCTCAACATCGGCCTATTACACAGCCGTATTAGTTTTGCGGGGATACCAAATTCAGACATCGCGGCATAAGAGGCAGCTCCTTTTCGTGCTGTCGAAAGCAGCTTTGAAATCGACGAAGAGGTGGTGTGTGTCGATTCTTCTTTCACGGGTCTTTTTCAAGATTTGGCGCATGGTGAATATCTGGTCGGTTGTTGATTTTCCAGGTCTGAAGCCACACTGATAAGGTCCAATCAGTTTGTTGACGGTGGGCTTTAATCTTTCACACAATACGCTCGATAGAGACCTTATATGCGATGTTGAGGAGGCTAATCCACGGTAGTTGGCGCAGATTGTGGGGTCTCCTTTTTTATGGATTGGGCATAGCACACTTAAATTCCAATCCGTTGGGCATGCTTTCGTCCGACCATATTTTACAAAAAGCTGATGCATGCTCCTTATCAGTTCTTCGCCGCCGTGTTTGAATAGCTCGGTCGGTAATCCATCGGCCCCTTGCCGCTTTGTTGTTCTTCAGGCGGGTAATTGCTATTCGAACTTCTTCATGGTCGGGCAATGGAACGTCTGCTCCATCGTCATCGATTGGGGAATCGGTTTCTCCTTCTCCTGGTGTTGTGCGTTCACTGCCATTCAGCAGGCTGGAGAAGTGTTCCCTCCATAATTTAAGTATGCTCTGGGCATCAGTGACTAGATTACCTTTTGGAGTTCTACAAGTGTATGCTCCGATCTTGAAACCTTCTGGAAACCGCCACATTTTTTCGTAGAATTTTCGAGCATTACCCCTGTCGGCCAGCTTATCAAGCTCTTCGTACTCACGCATTTCGGCCTCTTTCTTCTTCTGTCTACAAATGCGTCTCGCTTCTCTCTTCAACTCTCGGTATCTATCCCATCCCGCACGTGTTGTGGTCGATCGTAACGTTGCGAGGTAGGCAGCCTGTTTTTCTCTCCGCTGCGACACGGCACTCCTCGTCGTACCAGCTGTTCTTTGACATTTTCCGAAAAAACCAATGGTTTCGGTTGCAGCTGTACATGTAAGGAGTTTGAAATGCCATCCCACAGTTCCCTTATACCGAGTTGTTGACGAGTGCTCTCGAGAGCAGGAGTGCAAGCCGAGTAGAAAATCGTTCGGCTGTCTGTTGTGATTGCAGCTTCTCGACGTCGAACCTTCCTTGTGTTTGTTGGCGTGCGTTTTGCTGCACAGAGAGGCGGGTGCGAATCTTAGCTGCAACAAGATAGTGGTCCGAGTCGATGTTAGGACCTCGGAGCGCACGCACATCTAAAACACTGGAGACGTGTCTTCCGTCTGTCACAACATGATCGATCTGGTTGGTAGTTTTTCGATCCGGAGACAGCCAGGTAGCTTGATGAATCTTCTTATGCTGGAATCTAGTACTACAGATAACCATATTTCGAGCCCCGGCGAAGTCGATCAGCCTCAACCCATTTGGGGATGTTTCCTCGTGGAGGCTGAATTTACCGACCGTAGTGCCAAAGATACCTTCTTTGCCCACCCTGGCGTTAAAATCGCCAAGCACGATTTTGACATCGTGGCGGGGCAGCCTTCATAACTGCGCTCCAAGCACTCATAGAACGCATCTTTGGTCACATCGTCCTTCTCTTCCGTCGGGGCGTGGGCGCAAATCAGCGATATGTTGAGAACCTCGCTTTGATGCGGATTGTGGCTAGACGTTCATTCACCGGAGTGAATGATAGTACTCGGCGACGGAGTCTCTCTCCCACCACGAATCCAACACCAAACTTGCGCTCCTTTATATGGCCACTGTAGTAAATGTCACAAGGACCTACTCGTCTCTGTCCTTGTCCTGTGCATCGCATTTCTTGGATGGCGGTGATGTCAGCCTTTGTTTTTACGAGGACATCAACCAGCTGGGCAGCGGCACCTTCCCAATTAAAGGACCGGACATTCCAGGTGCATGCCCTTAATTCTTAGTCCTTATTTCGTTTGCCATGGTCGTCATCAAATGGGGGGTCTCTTTTCCGAGGCTGTTGTTGGTTTTTCATTGGAGTGTTTTTTACGTGGCGGGTCCCAAACCCAGCACACAACCCTATGCAGGGGATGTTTCGCCTTCGAACGGATGTTCTTAGGATTCCCAGAGGATACTTGGTCAAAGACCGGAAAAAGTGAGCTGCTTGAGCCATGTGTAAAAGAATCGCTTCTGGCCACTCCCAAGTGAATGGCGATCAGAGAACTTTTCTCACTTGCGTGAACTTCTACACATGACTCCATCCTCCGAAAAATTATCGCCTTAAAAATAAGCCGCTGAGCCAGAACTAGACTACCAGCACTTAATTCCACACATTTGTTATAAATCTCAGCTGGTATTGCTTTAGTGCCTTCAGTGAATTCTGATTTACCTGAAGGTACAAGTGAAGCATTGATACGTTGATACTCATTTGAACAGAATGAAACATCGATCCGCTGTGGTACTTAAAACTCCTAAATCTGGATCATAAGGCTATTACAGATCGATTAAGCGCTCTGAACCTATTCAAAATTTTAGCATCAGGTGCTTCAGAATCAGTCTTGTGAAGGCGGGACAATAGAGAAGAAAGTGCCTGGATGTTTACACCTCAACTTCCTCCATGCAACTTCGACAACTAGCGTCCAACAAAATTTTAAGCCTTACCGCAAGAATGCTTATTGCCCAGTTAGAGTTGTGACACTGCTTACGCGGTTATAGCTGAATTAGCAACAACTGCATTCACCCCAATCCGCAAAGGACCATAAGTCCAACTGTGAAAAACGAAAAAAGTGATTCTGCGATGGAATTCAAGGCTGATAATGCTGTTTCTGTTGATCATGGTTCCCAGGTCGAAGAAATTATATACGACATGTCAACAATGACCTGTAAGCCACAGTGCGATGACTCTTTGTTTGATTACATAAGATTTCTCGTATTTTCCTAGTTCACAACCAGACCCATACGCTTTGCTTCCTAATCCAGTCTGGAGAAAGCAGAGCTAGCGGCGCGGGTGTTGAATTTTTTTCTCCAGCAATAGATTGAAGAAGTCACTCGATAGGGAGTCTCCTTGTCTGAAACCTCGTTTGGTATCGTCCTTCCCGATACTGACAGAGCTTTTGACATTGCTCAACGTCTATTTACACAGCCGTATTAGTTTTGCGGGGATACCAAATTCAGACATCGCGGCATAAAGGCGGGAGCTTTTCGTGCTGTCGAAAGCAGCTTTGAAATCGACGAAGAGGTGGTGTGTGTCGATTCTTCTTTCACGGGCCTTTTCCAAAATTTGGCACATGGTAAAAATCTTGACAGTTGTTGACTTTCCAGGCCTTAAGCTACACTAATAAGGTCCAGGTGGTTTTTGACGATAGGCTTACACACACTACGCTCAATAAGATCTTATATGCGAAATTAACTTATCCAATGGTAATTGGCGCAGATTTTGGGGTCCCGCGTTTTGTGAATTGACCAGAGCACACTTAGGTTTCAATCGTTGGGCATGCTTTCATCCGACCCTATCGTGCAAAAAAGCGGAAGCAAGCAACTTGTCAGATCTTCGCCGCCGTATTTTAATAGCTTGCTTTGGTTTGTACAACAACAACAAGAAATAGCATTGCTGGGATTCATTGGACAGTAAATCGTTAAGGACTCAGACGATTTTAAGATAAACGAACAAGTAAACATATGCAGGTAAACATATGTATGTGTATACTTGCTTTACCTAAAGTATATAAAAAAGATAGCGTTGTTCTGTAATGAGGACTTGAAAGGCAGGCAAAGGGCATGTCAAGAGCTCAACATCTGCCATGCTGCTCTGAAAGTTGAATATAAAAGCTGTCAGTTTGCGGGAATGCTCGCATTTTAAACTAATGATTTCTTCTCCTGTCTTTAAAATATAAGCTATAAATATTTATCCCAACTACCAGTAGTAGAATCTTACTTTTTATTAGACAATCATACGCGATAATATATTTGCTTTCCATTTCGTTCTGTTCGATGTATTTTCTCCATTTTTGCCTACCTATTTTAGCAAGTGTACCGGTATGAAGTTAGAATAAAAATGTGTTGGTAGGGGACATTTTTTGTGGACGAATATAAAATGTTTCTGTTTGTATGGCAGAATATTTATCATACGTATTCAATAACCTTGCAGTCATTGTAAAAACGACACTGCATTTTTGCATTTTATCGAAAATGTCAAATTTTGTACCGAAAAGCGATGATTTGCGGAGAGCATTAATTTTTTGTTTCCATTCGAAGTCAGGTGCTGCAGAGTTGCATCGAACGGGTTTGGTGATAATGATCTATCAGAAGCAGCATGCAAATTGCAAGCGACATTGTATGAAGATGAAACTTTGAGACATTTTAATTGAAATAATTCACATGGCGGCTGATATATGAGGTATAGGTATACAGGCATACCATTGCCGCGCCCATCGTCCAGTTTTAACCTCGGCTCCTATTGAACCTTCTCATGCTATCATGTTGAAAGTTGCACAACAAACAATTTAATGATTAAAATATTACTCAATGATACTCATTCATATGCCTCCAGCTCCAACTTATTCTCACAAAAAAAATGTACTATTGCTAGTATAAATTGGAAGCAATTTTCCTTTGCGACCACTATGTGTGCAAATTTATGTGGGAGTGGAACATGTGGGTCAAAGGTCCACACGTAGCGGACATGCCTTTTAAATGCACCTCTGACCAAAACTATACCAACATATGATCAATTCGAAGTACACTCGAACAATATTCGAAATATACAGTCGAGCATAGTAGACAATAGTTGACTAAAACAGAAGTACAGAAGTATTCAGAAGTGGCAGACAAGCCGCTGCCTGACAATTAAAGTTATGATAAGTTAAGTGAATTTAATAAAATATTAAATTAATAATAAGTTGTGGAAAATGTGAATTTAGTAAACAAAAACTAATAGTTATAATAAGTTATGATAAGTTGACAATTAAATGTTAAATTAATAATAAGTTGTGGAAAATGTGAATTTAATAAACAAAACTAAAATGTAAAGTGAGTTTAATAAATTAATAAATTAATAAAGTTTATAATCCAAAGACTACATTTATTACAGCTAGAAAATACTGTACTTAGCATAGTAATACATATACTAATTACGACACATGTTATGGTCTGCACTTTTCATTTGGAACTTTTAGCTTTTGCCTTAGGACGTTTATGATGCTGATTATACATAGTTTTTTCTCTTTAATTCATTTGAAAATTTAACATTATTGTAGTAATAAGACAAACCAAGCATATATATATACGTCGTTGATGGCAACTTGAAACTATGCTGGTAAGTTGGAGTAACCGAATGAAATCCTTGGTTCTTGTTAACCGCTCACATTTATTTGAAACCACATAGCTCCGGAACTACTTGACCATTCCCACTTTCTTCAGTAGCCTTTTTTGACAGATCACGCGTGACTCGTGTCAGCTGTTGTTTTATTTTTGTTCAGTATTGTTAGGCATTTCATCATCGGAAATTTTACGCCTGAACAACGCTTACAAAGAATGTGTTTTGCGCACGTCGCTCAATTTATGGTCAACATAATCGACCTACTGAGCGTACCATTCGGAACAGCAACACTCATCTTGAAGCCCAGCATTAATTATTCGAGCAGATAGTCTATCTCCACCGTAGTCGGGGCTGAGAGTGTACACGAAGACCGTGGAGAGTCGATTCGCAGTAACTCGGAATGACATACGGAACGATTCGGCGCTTCGCTCTATGGGTTCTTAAAAAGTTCCAAGAAGATCCGATGTTTTCGAGCTAAATTTTGTTTAGTGATGAGGCCCATTTCTGACTCAATGAGTATGTGAACAAGCAAAATAGGCGCATTTGGGACGAAGAGCAACCTTAAGATATTCAAGAGCTGCCATTTTATCTAGACAAAAAAACCGACAGGTGTAGCTTATGGGCCGGTGGAATCAACGGTCTATATTTCATCAAAAATGATGTTGGTGAGAACGTTATCCTCAGTGGCGACCGTTATCGCGCCATGATAACCGATAGAATCAATGGAAGAGAGAAGACTTCGGATAGCAAATAATTTCACGTTTTGGGCCGATCGATTAGATCGAGTCGTCTGATATCACACCGTTAGACTTTTTCCTGTGGTGATATGTAAAGTCTACAGTCTATGCGAATAATCCTCTTTCGATTTAGGCCTTGAAGCAAAACACGTGTCATTCGCCAGTTACCAGTCGAAATGCTCGAACGTGTCATCGAGAATTGGACTCAACGAGTGGACTTCTGAGACATCGCTACGGCCAACATTTGAAAGAGATAATCTTCAAAAACATTAATTCCAAAGAATGTTCTTTCGAATGGTAATAAGCATTATCCATTAAATTTGAAGTTTCTGTTTTTTTTAAGTAGGAAACCTCGAAATAGATCACATTTTATTTGTGTGCACTCTTATTCTAATTATATTTATTTAATGTTTGGAATTTTATTTGAACCTAAAAACGACTTGCTTCTTGCTGCCCTGTTTTACGTTTTAACTGGTCTTTCGCGTCTGCAGCTACATTGAGGATTCTAGCTTAAAGCTCTTCTTGCGATGTCTTCTTGGTGCTACCATTAATATCCAATAAAAAGTAAGCTTGGATCGCGCTATAACCATCTAATAACACTTATTTTTAATGCTAGCTGACATACTACCAAGCCTTAGATAAAATTAAGAATTGCGATCTGTGTTGTTTCAAGACGGTATAAGGCTTGGTCTCAGATATCTACGAAAAAATCGAAAATGTAGTAAGAGACTTGAAAATATTTAATATTGACTACGCTTGATTCCATTCTTACTTGCTATTTTATAGCTTCCACAAACTAAAGCAATTTTCACATGCAGAGTACACCAACGGTATTTGGTTTTTGCAATATTTAGTTATATGTACGTAGCAGTACTTGCAGTTGCAAGACTTAAATTGCCGTATCGAGAACGAGTGCTGCTTCGGTGAACTGTATGAAATGCAAAGCAAACAGCTCAAGTTACAAGTAGTTAAAACTTTAATTATTTGACCAGAGGCAATGTCTGCAAATATTTTAATTTACAAACAAACAGATATATGTAGGTGCAATAGGGTTACTGTGTTATTTTCTAAGTTCAATTTTCACTGTTGAATTGAGAACACAACATTAACATTTTTAATTTAAATTGTGTCCAAAACGCTTCTTACTTGCCTTTTAAAACAACCAACAACTCTGAAGAAGTGATATTCTAATTTAAAATTATTCGCTCTACCAAAAAGCTCTATTCTAATACGCTGAGCAGGATAATATAATTAATATACTTTGCTATGAAGTTTGTAACACCAAAACGAAAACGGCGGAGACCACAAAAGTTTATATGTACATATACTTGTATAATTGTATAATTGATCAGCTTGACCAGCTAAGTCAATTTAGACAATTCCATCTGTTCGTTTGCATACACGTAAACTAGTTTCTTAGTTTTTTAGAAATCGAACAGAAATTTTTTATCACTGAAACGCAGATCGAAATCAAATGCTTGTATGGAAAGCCTATTCATTTGGCGATATAATTTCATGAAATTTTCCAATGATTGTTATGACAATTATGCAATATCCGAAGAAATAGTTCAGATCGGATCACTGTAACCTATTTCTGTCATATAAACTGACCCTTCAAAATTAAGATAAATACTTTTTGTACCCCTTTATGCTATAAAAATGCACCTGTGAAGGCTATTAGAGCTCCGTTGCAATCGAAGTTTGCGTTTTTTTTTCCTGTTTTTCATAAAAACTTTCTTTCAAAAATTATAGGCAATTAAAATCATACATAAAATGTACTCAGCATTCATACAATTGATTTATGCATTCTGTGTTGCTCATACGCCAAGGTCTAATATATGAATATTTGATGTATACTTTAACTGCGTTTAACTTTTAAAGCATTCCTTGTATGAAAAAAGTTATGCGTTCTTTGTAGAGCAACAAATTTCGTATCAGAAAATCACTTTCTTAAAGATGTAAGTTAAATTTTTATGGAATTAAAATCTTTTTTGCAAAATATCAAAAACTGCGATATAAAATATGCTGGAAAAGAAAATGATTTTGGCATGATTTAAATAAAAAATTAAAAGTTTCTTTACTCTGAATCCTTTTATTTAAGGTCAAAACTATAACTTGCTGGGTCATTTACAAATACGCAATCAATTTGTGAAATAACAGACACCCTAATGTGCAGGTATACTCGTACCTAGCCAAGTGAAAGCAAGTTTGAGGTCGATAGGTGTTACTGTTGAGGTGAGTACTACAAAGTTGATCGGTTGGTTTTGATATTTAAACATTGACAGCAGCAAAAAGGTTTGATGAAGTTGCAAGCCTTCAGTGTGTGTGTTTTGAGCTGAAACTTGCGGAGGAATCGCTTATAGATGAATAAATTTGTAGATTTATTTATATAGTATGTATGTACAAGGTTAGATACAGCAAAAAACTCTGTCTAAGCATGTACCATGTATACGTTTATGTCTATACATATAAACAATATATATGCTTAGACTACAGGTGATTTAATACAAAAATGCACGGATAGTACTTCATGGCTATCGTGGTTTGGTAAAGGTGCTGAATGTTGAATGCCACAGAAGATGCTCCACCGAAACATTTTAAAAAATACTTGCACAAACTCACTTGTTGAAACGATGATAACATTTCTGTGTTTTAGTAAATTGCTTGGGTAGTTGCCTTTGACACCCGACAGACGAATGCTGCATCCAAATGCAAGCATTGATAAGGTGGCATTCGGCATATAATGCAGCACTGGCTACGAGGCCTTCAGCCGCCTTGTAATTATAACTAGGTGAAAAATTCTATTTGCTAAGGGTTAGTAAAGATGTAACTTGCTTAAATATGTTTTAACAAATCGTTGGTTTTTAAGAATCTATATACAATCATAACGTTTTTTCCTGAAGGTTCACTTAGTAGTTTTATGAGATCAATGTTGCCAGAGTTGTGGGCTGTTGACTGAAGCATCGGACAGAGTGTGAGTAAGTGTTTGATAGAAGCGGTGTCATCGCAAAGGCGGCAAATGGATGGGCTTTTACCCGATAGTAGGTGGGCGTGTGTTATGATAGTGTGTCCAATCCTTAATCGAGTATATGTCTTCATTGCGCTAGTTGGAACTGTTGACGAGTAGATTATTCGATTTCTGGCTGAGTTTATGACCGCGTAGTGATGTTTAAATGTTTTCCATTCGCTTGCGTTTTTTTTTGATGCCTTTTGTGCTTAATAAGGTTAGATTTGTCTTGCTTGGTTGAGACGTAGTATGTTACGGCAGGAGTTCTGGCTACATTTTTCGCAGCGAGGTCTGCAAAGTGCTTGCCTGTAATACCAGCATACCCAGGGATCCACATTACTTGGATTTTCTGAGTGGCACCAATGACCGCGTCCCTGATAACTTCTATTATGGGATTGCGATTGGAAGGAGACGTTATTGCAGACATTCACGATTTGGTGTCGGTACAGATGAGGAACTTTCCTTTCGTCTTTTTTGCGTGATTAACTGCATGAAGAATAGCAGCTCCTTCAGCGGTAAATACAGAGCTCGTTGAGGGGAGAAGCCAATTGCAAATAATTTCTCCTGTGGCAGTGACAACTGCTAACGAAGTGGAATCGATGGACTTGCAGCCATCCGTAAACAATAACTTCCAGCCATTATTTGTATAATTAGATTCCAGTTCAGCAAAGGTTTGTTGAAAGACTTCGTTTGGTGTGTTTTGCTTGGACAAAAACATAAGCTTATTCTGTAGTAGTTTATCATTGATCAGACAGGGAGGATGTCGAGAGGTGAATTTGCGTGTTGCGTTACGTAAAATATTATTTTCTGCAGCGAAACTTAAGCATCTCGAAATAGCTGATTGTATTCTTGGAATTTTTCTTTTTTTCGTGGCATGCGTGATAGTTGTATTTAGTAATGGGTTGGTGTTCTCAGCCGTTTTCGCAAGAATTTGGAGAGAAGAATCTATAATTTTATTTTGAATAGTTGGTAAACCAGAGTCAGCCATTATCGTTTTTATTGGCGAGGTTGGAAAGGCCCGGAGACTTCGCCGTATTGCGCAATGGTATGGCGCATTTAAAAGGTTGATACTGCTTTTGGAGCAATTGCCATAGATGGGGAGCCCATAATCAATTTTTAAAGTTAGCAGAGCTCTGACAACATTGATTCGTGTGTTCGGATGAATAAATGAATGCTTAGACGAAAGATATTTAACAATATTTAATCGTTTCATTAACGAGTTTCTGACATATTTACAGTGAGCATTAAAGTTATAATTAGAGTCAAAAATTAATCCTAGTATTTTCAGCTGTGTTTTACATTCGATGTTAGTTTGGTTGTGGGTACAAAAAAATAAACATTTGCGTTGAAATCTATTTTCACGAATTTATTGTAAGGCGGGCTACAGACAAATGTCAAAAGTAGTTTCAAATATAGCGCTGTATTTTTTAGCCACTATTACTAGTTTTTATGGCTAAAAACACTTTTACCAATATCTTGTTAGATGAATCTCTACAGTTATTACCGTCTACGTTAGGTATATTAAAAAAATATAAGAACTTTCTTCAAAAACATACCTTTATTGAAGGGTTTTTTGTAAAAAAACAAAATATAAACTTTACTTTAGTGTCTAATACCTGCCTTTTTTATGTTTTAAATACCAACACATGAGATCATCTTTAAGCAGTGACTACTTGGAAACTCCCATAAGTATATTCATATGATTTACGGCGAGGGCTGTGCTACCGTGTTAACACTATCATCCCTCCACTTTACGAAGACGAGGTCGAAAATAGCTCTAAGATGGTTTAAGAACAACAAAGACGGCCGTGAGGAGCTAAAAAAGCATATGTTCCAGCATCAGAGCAAGATTTGGCCGGATAAAACATGCAAATGATTGAAATATGGGTATACTCTAGCTTATCCATAGGATAGGAGATTCTGCAGTCTGCGCAAATTATCGCGGAATCAATTTTCTAAGTATTGCATATAAGGTTCTTTCGGCAGTATTAAGTAGAAGACATAAACTCATTGTAAATAAATTGATTAGAGTTTATCAGTGTGACTGTAGATCTAAGAAATAAAGCATAGACCAAACTTACACAATACATCTGGAGAAAACCTTTGACAAACAGGTCGATATCAATAGGCGGAAATTTTCACCAAAAACAAAAAAATCGAAAGAGCTTAGTCTTGTGACGAATGTTGCCAAAACAAAGTACTTAGAAGCCACACATAAAAATCTCTTAGGCCTTTGGAACTACGTATGTAACTCTTGTCATCGTGGATTTCGTATATCTCGGAACTACCATGAATTTCACCAACAATCTAAGCCTGGAGATCAAACTCCGAATAACTCCTTTGCATGAGGTGCATGGTGCAGAAACAAAGACCATGACGAACTGTTCTCCGAAAGGACTTTAGAGTCGTCCGAACTATATAAACTCTACGGAAATATGGATAAAGCACATAAAAATCGAACGAATGCACTGATTAGGTCTTGTCGTTCGCATAAAAGATTATGATACAGCGAAAAGTTCCTTCGATTCGAGAGCAATGGGTGGACAACAGAAACAATGGGCGCCGACGTATCCATTGGAAGAACCAAGTGCAGCACGAAGTTTTGTGTGCTTGGCATAGACCGACCCACGGCTATAGTGCCAAAGTAAAAACAATGTGGTTTTACCCAAACGCTTCGAAAAATATATACACTCATATATACACGTTCAGCAGACTTTGCAATCTCAGGCTCGAAAAATTAACCGCACACCTTGATTACTCTGAAATGAAGATAAAAAGTAATTATTTCTGTCTGTTGAAAGCATTGGATGGTAAACGTAAATCAAAATTTAAACCATAAAAAAACTCTTATCCAAGGCAATGATGCAATTTCCGAAGAAATATGGTATATAAGATTACATTTAACAATACATATGTACCTAAAAGTAGACACAAGTGTGATATCTGAAGCAATTAATTAGCTTGCAATGGCGAAATTGCTTAAAACTCGCACACATACATATGTGTTTACACTAAAATACGTTCATGCTTACATACATATTTGGTAATTAAATGTGTTAGAAAACAAATATGTTGGACGTTGGTTTTCGGTTGGCATGCCGCACGCTTTCGAAACACACAGGTGGAAACTTTTCCCCCGTTTCAAGCATTTCAAGTTAATTAAATGCTTTGCATTTTGGTTAAAATTTTACATATTCCACACAACCAGTCGAAACTATCTTTTCGATTTAATTCAATTTCATTTGCGTAAAGATTTTTTTAAGGAAATATTACTACTCTGTATTTTGTGAAATTTCTCCTAAGTGTTGAGTAGTTTCAAGCATTACAAAATTGAACTTCACTTCTCATACGGTTCCACCAAACCTTTAACAAGCAAAAAGTTTTCCTCACAAGAAATTTGGTCGTTCAGTTTTATGCCGTCAATACAGTGGTAGACATTCGTATAAGCGCACACATATGTTTTGGGTTTTTAATAAATAAAAGCTTTAATTGTTGCATTTAAATATTGAAAGTTATTCATTTTATTGTCTTACATATTGTTAATTTAAAATTTTTATCAACTCAACAGTAATTAGTAAAAACTTAACATAATTTTAAAGAAATCTGGATTTTTAAGGAGACATTCATTTAAGCGCACTCCACATCTTATGGAAAATAAAATAAAACTCGATACTTTAACTTAATCTTAGTACTTGGTATGGCCACCCCGGTTTTCAATAACAGCAAAAATGCGACTTGGCTTAGACTCAACAAGATTTTTGAGCAAATCTCCGCTCAAATCAAGCCAACATTGCTGAATTGAAGTTTTAAGCTCATTGACGTTGCTGTATTGACGCCCATTGCCGTAAACTTTCCCTGCCATTACTCCCCACAGATTTTCTATGGGGTTACAATCCGGACTGCATGCCGGCCAATCAAGTAAAGGCACTTCTTGGCTCTCCAACCACGCCTTTGTTTGCCGAGAAGCATGTATCGAGGCATTGTCCTGTTGGAATACATATTCGATTTCCGTTGCTTGCCTTACAAATGGAATGAGGTTTTGTTGGAGTAGATCTATGTACGCTGTGGAGTTCATGCGGCATGTTATGGGTACCAGGTTAAGCCTAGAATCATAGCAAAATGCTCCCCAAACCATGACGCTCCCGCCTCCGAAATTTCGCTTCGATCGCACCACATTTTCTTTGGTTAGATCGTGCCAGTAACAACTGTAGCAATCTGGTCCGTCTAAATTGAATTTTTTCTCATCCGAAAAAATAACCCTCTGCCACTCCTTTTTCCAGGACATGTATTTTTTAGCAAATCTTAACCGTTCTTGCTTGTGCTGTGTTGTTAAACGTGGCTTGTTCTTCAATTTCGTCCATTTAAAGTTCGGGGAAGTGTTGAGCACCCTGGCGATTTGACGAGGTGTTACGTCGATCTCTAATTTTGCTTTAATATGGCTGCAATGTAGTTTATTTTTTGTTGCTTCATGGAGTATTTGCCCTTTTTGACGGAGTGTCAGTTTTTGGTTACCCTTTGTTGACGATTTTATTCCATACTTACTGCCTTTTTTTAAAAAATTACGGATTACGTTATCAGACCTCTCTATTCTCCTTGCAATCGCACGATTTGAGTACTTCTCTTCCTTTAACAATTTAACTGACACCCGTTCTTCTTGCGTCAAATAAGATCCTTTAGGCATGATCTAAATTATCAATTAAATACATGTAAATACAAAATTTTACACTAAAAAGCCCACTTTACCTTTTATTTATTATCTACCGTCTAATGAAAAGCAAAAAAAAATTTACGCTGCAGCTCCTCTTTTAAAAAATATGTATTTTTCTAACATGCGCTTATACGAATGTCCACGTTACTACTGGGATGCTTCTTTTATTGTGATTTGCCTACTTAAACAAGTACCGTTACATGCCGACTTACTGGCGCCAGTCATTGGTATACTATATAGCATTACAGTAATTGACATATCAAAACCAATGTCTACCACTGTATGATATAGCCCCTTAATCTGAAAAACTTCTTGCAATTGCCTTAAAAAATAATTTATACTTACTTTTGTAAAGATATCTTGTCAAATAAAAAAGTTTTCTGTGCAAGAATTTAACTTAGATCGTTTTGTTTACATTACAGCTATATGAAATAGTAGTCCGATCTGAAAAATAATTTCGAATACATTTTAACATTGTATTGGATAAAAATGTACGCCTTATTTCGTGAAGATATTCTGGCAAATAAAAAAGAAGAACTTGATTTTAATCGTTCCATCTATGGTAGTTCGATTCCAAAATTTTTTGACATAAATATTATTTATCACATAAAAAGCAGTTGGAAAGAAATAGTAAGACTTCTTATTTTAAATTATGTGTGTCAAAAGTCGCATCCAAATAATTACTAGTGATTAGTATGTGCATGTCTTTCTAATGTAGTGCATTCGGCGATTTTTGCGATGAATAAAATTATTCAGTAAAGAAGTTGCGTTAAATTGTGTGTGCGGAATCAAATTTCTGGTGTCGAAACGTTCAAAATGTTGGAAAGGTCTTCGGTGATAATTGGCAAGTAAGTGTTTTTGAGGCCGAATTATGGGCCAACAACTCTTGGTTTTCAACTAATATCGTGCCGCAACAACCGTATTCGCCGTCTGATTTTCTCTTTCTTTATTTGCTGCCATGTTTTGAAGATTTCGTCAAACGGTGCAATAACGTTATGTAATAGTTACTGTTGATGGTCCTTCCTTTTTCAAGGTAGTAAATAAAAATTGTTCCACCTGCATCCCAAAATACAGACGTCATAACCTTGCCAGCCGATTATTTGGGTTTTCTAAGCTTTTGAAAGGGTTCATCGCGTGGGCCCGATTGGATGATGGAGGCATGTTTCATCCCTAGACACATATTGAATATCTTCAAACACTACTCTGAAAAATCAACTCGTCGTTATTTTGGTCAAAAGTGGTTCGTGAGCAACTTCACTTTAGACTCATCCTAAATTATATTATGGACTTTTTTGAAGTTTTCGTTGGTAACAATATCTTTTGAGCGTCCACTGCGTTCACCATGTACGGCCATTTCATCACGTTTAAACTCACCATACCAATTCTTGATGATTTTGTAAACTTGTCGTCAAGCCAAAAATATAGTAAGCGATCAGAGTTGATCAACTAACGATATTTTTAGATGTGTGGTTTCCAATGAGGCAATACATTTTCGCAGTTTGTCTTTTTGGTTACTGTTATTTAATTTATACACGTTTGGTGCAGCATTTCAAAAACAATAGACTTACTTCGGAATAACGTTTACAAATCGTACATATACCTAGAATACAAGGAAATAATGGATTGGCATAAAAGCCTTGCAGAAGCGGTACTTAGAGCAGCCGTGGTTGGGTTTCGCACCACGTTTTTTCTAGCGGAAAATGTGGATTCTCAGAGACACAGTAAAATGAGCACCGAAGAAAAGAGTGCTACAGCAAAGCAAAGTATCGAAGATAACCTGAATGGAAAATTTTGAAGAAGAGATCTTAGTTTACAGGCTTGCAAAATCCAACTCGTACAAAAATTGAAACATCGCGCATTCGGTGAATGGACCGAATGATTATCAATTTCGATTTTCACATAAACATTTTGCTCGGAGATGAAGCTCACTTTTGGTATAATGGGTACTTTAATAAAAAAAACTGTCGCCTTGAAACTGATGATAATACACAAGGCATTATTCATCCTCAAAAAGACACAGCTTGGTGCACTATATTAAGCTGACCATAAATTGCAGTGAGTCGTCGCCGTGTACTGACGTATTTTTTTCTGCTCCGCGTTTTTTTATTTTATCGCTATTAATGCCGTGTGTTTGCGGGCATAGAGTTGACCGTGCTCAGCCCAAGATTGGTTGCCATAAATGCAATCAAATATTTCACTTGTCGTGCGTGAATCTATCACAGGCTGATGTAGATTTCTTGGTGAAATCTAAAAATGCCTTTTATTGCAAAGCCTGCGCGGTAGTTCGGAGAAATTCCATTCGCTCGCCGCCAGCGTCGCCATCAGTGCGCGAAGTTCAATGCACTTTTAATTTAAGTTCGCAACAACAAAATTCTGAACACTCGAATAGTGAAATAGCTGAACCTTTGTTGGAGCATAACAAAGAAAATGTAGTGCTTAATTCTCTTTTACGGGAAGTAAGTTCACTGAGAAGTGAACAAACGAAGGCGCTCGCGTTAATACAGCAATTATGTGATGATCGTAAATCGTTAATCGCTATGCTTAACGAACTCAAATCAGAGATCTGCACTGTGCATAAGAAATTGTCCGACAATGTCAATTTCTCTGCTGCCAACCCCACTCTCACTGCTGCGACTGCTGTTGTTACCAGTGACTCCACAATCGCTGCTCCGTCTAACACCACTGTTCCTGCTGATAACGTGTGTGAGAACTATCTCGCTCCCGCTACACTGAAGGTACTCTCTGCAGCTTCAACTACTGCAAACTCTATCTCTACTTCTACGACTATTGCGAGTACAAATGCTCCGTCGCCGAAAGTTGTTGTTTCTGCTCCCACTGATTGTGTGAGTATGGATTATCTTGCTCCCGCTACTTCGAAAGCACTCTCGGCTGCTCCGTCTGCTGCTTGCTCCGCTCGCTCTATTGCTGCTGTTAATAATAATGTCAATACATATGCTGATGCTGTTGGTAGGAACATCAACACTCACTCGAAAGCCAATAACAATCCAACAGCTGCTGCTAAACCAGCTCGCCAACTTGTCGCTGTCAATGCTGCTCACTCTGTCGCCGTTGATTCTGTAAACAACTCTTCTACTTCAATTTCTGCTAACAGAAATTTGAAGTTAAAAGTGAGTACTAAGAACAAAAAGTCCCCAGCCACTTCAACTGTTGTTGGTGTTAATGCCAATGTTGATCTCGATGTCGTCATACCCAAGAAATGGATTCACTTATCTGCTTTTAAGAACTCAGTCACGGAGGAAGATATTATATCTTTTGTTGTTAAACATGCTAATGTTGATAGAGAGCATCTTCTATGTTATAAATTAATTAAGAAAGATACCGATGTTAATACTCTTAAGAGGATAAACTTTAAGCTAGGTGTGTCCCCATCTTTTTTTAATGCTGTTTTCTCCTCTTCAGTGTGGCCTTCTGGTATTAAGCTGCGTCCCTTTAAGTTTTTCTAAAGCGAGGGGAAAACAGCGCTGCAGATTAGTTGACGCGGCTGTTAATCGCAATTCTACTCATACGTTTTCTGCACCTTCCTCAACTTGCTCCTGTCTTAAGGTCTACTACCAAAATTTATCGGGTATTAGGTGTAAATCAAATATTATTCGCAATTTTTCGTCACGTTTGGATTTCGATATTATCGTTATTGTTGAGACTTGGCTGAATTCTAGTTATTTCGATAGCGAATACTTTGACTCAAATCTCTATTATGTCTTCCGCAAGGACAGAGATCACGAAAAAACTGGCTGTCTAAGAGGGGGTGGAGTTCTCTTAGCAGTTCATCGCAAATATCGTCCTCGCTTAATTATGCTTGAGAATGGAGATTCTATCCTGGACCAACTATGTATCTGTGTCGATGATGCTCTGTTCATTGCAGTCTCATACATCCCTCCTAATAGTCCGCTAGAGTTGTACAAGTTGCACGCAAATAATATTTCCTCGCTGGTATTAAACAAGGTGAAAGAGAATAATATTTGTGTTTTGGGTGACTTTAATCTAAGCAATATCGTCTGGTCTGGTTGTTCCTATAGTCCTGCTCTTATTCCTTCAAATTTTTCGTCTTCTCAGGAGTTATTTCTCATTGATAGCTTGCTTGGTCTCAATCTGATTCAAATCAACTCATATTCAAATAGTCTCGATCGATTTCTTGACCTAGTCTTTCTTAGTGATAATTTAAAATTTAGGATTCTTGATGGATTCTCACCAATTACTCCAGCCACCATCCATCATTCACCGCTAGCGTTTGAGGTGGATACTTATCTTTTCGCCCCTGTCAAACCAAGTGATGGGCTTGGTTTTAATTTTGCATTTTGCGACTTTGAACGGCTCAACAATCAGCTCTTTGAAATAAAATGGGATGATTTACTATCGGGACTTGATACAGCTAATAGTTTCTCCATTTTTAAGAAATCAATCCAAGAATTCTGTCATTATAATATCCCGCTCAAACACATACAACCATATAAGTTGCCTTGGTACACTAAGGACCTTAAACGTCTAAAAAATCTTAGAAATAAATATTTTAGAAAATTCTCTTCAACTAAATCTCATGTTTCCTTTGTTCAATATCAGCACTACACAAAACTGTTTAATGAATTGGATAAGTTCCTCTATAAAAGGTTTATTAATAATACGGAGTCTACAATTAAGTCAAACCCTAAGTTCTTTTGGAACTTTGTAAAATCTAAAAGAGCGTGTTCGGCCATTCCCTCTGCTTTACGCTGGGGTGATAAGTCGGCATGCACTCCGGTCGAAATCTCCAATTTGTTCGCTGAATTTTTCAAATCGAACTATGTTCAAGATGATCCTGGTACGAGTTCCACTTTTTCAGCTGATAACTTCCCATCCATAAATTTTGGCTCACTGTGTCTTTCACAGGACGATATTGCTAAGGCTATTTGTGACATTAAGTCTTCGTCCAAATTGGATTTGGACGGGCTTCCGCCCGTATTTATAAAAAATTGCACTGCCTTATTATATCCTCTCATGCTTATCTTCAATAAGTCTCTCGCCACCGGGGATTTCATTTCTGACTGGAAATTGACATGCATTACCCCTATTCATAAAGGTGGTAGAAAGGATGATGTCTGCAATTACAGGCCTATTTCTAAACTCTCTACTATTTCGAAAATTTTTGAGTGTTCTGTTAAAAATAAATTATATTTTGCAGTAAAATCAATAATTAATGTCAATCAGCATGGGTTTGTCCCTGGGCGCTCCACTGTGTCAAACTTAGCAGTTTTTAGTGATTATTGTATGTCTGCATTCTCCGCTGGATCTCAAGTAGATTGTGTCTACACAGATTTCTCTAAAGCCTTTGATAAGGTATCACATAATATTCTAATTAAAAATTATCATCACTAGGATTTCACTCGGCCTTCTTGATGTGGATTAAATCATATTTGCAAAACAGACGATGCGTAGTCACTGTTGATGGAGTGTCATCTGATTCATTCACTGCGTCTTCGGGAGTCCCACAAGGAAGCGTCTTGGGTCCACTTCTCTTTGTGCTGTTTATCAATGACATCTCCTGTTGCTTCTCTTTCGCCAACTTTCTGTTATATGCAGATGACTTAAAAATTTTTGCATTAATCAATAACACACAAGATGTACTCAAACTTCAATGTGATATTGATACTTTTCATAATTGGTGCCTGAAATCGAAACTTTTTCTGAATGTAGATAAATGCTCACAGATCTCCTATGGTAGGGGACGCAACATATTATCTTCTAGCTACAGTATTTCTAATTGCGTCCTAAAATGCGTTACTGAAATCAAAGATCTTGGGGTAATCTTTGACAACAGATTTTCTTTCAGTAATCACATCAACTATATCACTTCAAAATCTTTTTCTGTACTTGGCTTTGTCCGTCGAAATTCTACAAATTTTTCCGACCCTTACACATTAAAATTACTGTACACATGTTTTGTGCGTTCCATCTTGGAGTATGCAGTGTTTATTTGGAGACCATATTGCATATCGTCAATTAACAGGATCGAGCGTGTTCAAAAGATCTTTCTTAAATATGCTCTCCGCTCCTTAAAGTTTGTTGACCCAATACCATCGTATACATCGCGTTTATTGCTTTTACATCTTAAATCGCTGGAAAATCGAAGGTCCGTTCTCTCACTTTCATTTGTCTACAATGTAATTAACGGGGAAATTGACTGTCCCTACTTATTAGGAAACTCAACTTCAATACTCCCCAGCGTTGTCTCAGATTCATTTCGCCAGATTCATTTCGCCATTTTATTATTATAAAAGGAAAGTACTAATTTTGCTGAATATGCTCCCCTCAAGAGGGCTATGCGGGAGTTTAACTCGATCTCCGAGAAAGTTCTACTTGACTTTTCTCACTCTAGGGTATCCTTCATTAATACCCTCAATTCTGTTTTTTAGTTTAAGTTATCTACTCTTTTTATTGTAATTTTATTATTTTAGAAATTCTAATATGCATCCTAGTTTTTCATTAGTCTGTAAGAATCATTGTTCATAGACTTTACTAAATAAATAAATAAATAAATACAGTCAACGGGGAACGCTATATAAAACACTTTTCATGTTAAAAGGATGTTGAAGTAAACGATCTGTACAACAAGCCTGCGCTACACGCTATACAGACAATGAAACAATCAATATATGTGAAATCACTTGTATATGCAGATAAGCCTGTGGCTATTAATAGCTTAAAAGAGAATATTCGAAAATTTGACCTTTTGGCTGAAATTTATTTCAGCTAGGCATGACTGTCACTTCACTGAAATCAATTGCCATACAAAAAATGATCCATTTCGAGATTCCCTACTTTTTAAAGATAAAACATAAAGACGTCAAACTTAATAGGTAAAGTTTATTATCATTCGAAAGAACATTCTTTGGTATTTAGTTCTTAAAACAAGCTCTTTCAAATATTGGCCAAGGCTACGTCTCAGGTGGTCCATACCTTGAGTAGAATGTGGGATGACTCGTTCGAACATTTCCCCTGATAACTGGTGAATGACACGCGTTATGTTTTGCTTCAACACCTGAATCGATTCCGGATTGTCTGCATAGTCTTTATGCTTTACATATCCTTACAGGAAAAAGTCTAACGGTCACACGATCCAAAAAAATCCATTGATTGATGCGATGTGTGTAAAGTGGCACCGTTATGTTGAACCCAAATGTTGCCGAGATCACGAGAACAACCAAAGAAACCAATGTCTGATATAGAAGTAGTAGCACACAAACTCATTAGTACAAACCTTTACAACAATAACAACTGTTTTTTACACATATATATTCCATAAGTATATAAATACTAAAGTAGTCAAAAACCGCTAGCAGTTCAAAATTTTACCTTCACTTTCCTAAGGAGAATTTCAAAAAAACACATATTACTTAACAAAACAACTTGCCAAGCTAATCAAACAAGAAAAGCCAAACCAAAACAAGTTGAGCAACCAACCAACAAAATTAAACTACAACACAACAAAAATCAGCAACATACCGTCTAAAGATGCAGCAATAATAATAATACTTGTGGAAGAAGTAAAGAGTATGTGAGGACACAGCAGCGGCTTCCTGCAATAGAGCTGCAAGTGAGGAAGGATAAGTTTTAGGGAAGGAAATTGATGCTGTGATAGTGGTGCCAATAGAAACACTATAGTTTGATGTTTACTTTTGGTATATAAGTGTAAATATATGCATTTTTAAATGTGGCTTTAGAGGTGTAAATGACACCCAAATCACTTTTAAGCCAACACATCACCAAAATTATAGCATAATAATAGGCGTGAGTACTTAAGCTAAATATTTGCACAGTACTAAAACCATTGTGAACATACACAATCTCATTCAAAATGCAAAAGTTATTAACATAAATCCTTATTCATATACATATATATTTATATAAATATTAGGGTGTGTCATACTGAGGCAACCTTTTTTTTTCAACTGAAAAACAGGCTAGAAACTTTCGAAAATGTGAAAAAAAGTCACTCAAAAGATGAGCTCTTAATATTAATACACCTCCTGTTTCAAATTTTCTATTTTCCATATAAATTACATGGAAAAAAATAATTTTTTTTGTGGTGGTTATTGTGCGGAGGTTATTATATGTGCACGCGATGGCTGCTAGTAGGGATGGTAAACTCGATTCCGATTCTACTCGAGAATCGACTTGTCGAAGTCGATTAAGAATCGATTCTTGACATTCGAAAAATCGATTATTTTACGAGAAAACTCGATTCTCGAGTAGAATCGGAATTTTTCGAATGTCAAGAATCGATTCTTAATCGACTTCGACTAGTGAAGATCGATGTACAGCTGCTGGCGTACGCCGATGATATTGATACATTGTCCTCAACAACCACGCCGTTAGTTCTACTTTCTCCAGAGTGAATACGGAAACGAAGCGCATTAGCCCAGGTGTGAAGAAGGACAAGATAAAGTATGTCCTTTCATCAAATAAACAGTCAGCGTATTCGCTACTTGGCTTGCACGTCACTGTTGACAGTCATAACTTTGAAGTCATACATAATTTCGTCTATCTGGGAACCAGCTTCAACAGTAACAACAATATCAGCCTTGACCTACTACTTTTGCTACTTTGGACCGAGTAGGCAATTTTATAGTACTGTCCTCTCTCGACGAACAAATACCTCACTCAAATATTCAGCCTTTGAGATAACGATCAGAAATTTTGCAAACGTTTTTATCCTACCAAGAAGTTGTTCATTTGCCCAAATGGTCGATATATCACTACTATTGCACATAACTGCCATAAAAACTGAGCCATCAAATGCTCGTATAGAAAGCATTTTGATTGGCGAAATATCTTCAAAAAATTAGGATTGGCTTATTGTTTAAGGTAATGGTGCAATCATCGAAGAAATTTTTCAAAGTTCCTATAACGAATATTATAGCTTCGGTGCATGGCGTCATCAGTCAATTACAAAATGAAAACAGGAAAAAATCAGCGGGAAATTAAAAAGGCACAAGGTATTAGGCAAATTTGCATTATTTTTTGCCACCAAACCCGGGTCGTATACCATAAAGTAAAGTAATGATGTATGGTAGATGCAGCGATAAAGCTTGACAATTTTGTCGCCTGCCTAATTGCCGTAGCATAACTTCACGTGACGAATTGTGTCAGCTAAGGAAGTTAAAATCATCAGAGCAAGAAGCTATTCCAGGGAGAGAGTGAAGAAAGAAAAAAAAGAAGAACAAGACGTCGCATTATTGAAATTTTGGATTTAAAGAAAGCACTTGTGAGAGAAAGTGTACCCACGCATATATGACGATTAGTGACGCCAATGCGACCCGAGTGACTGAAGGAAAATTGGTAAACAACTGGCAACCCTACAAGGGAATCTGTTGATTGATGTAACCATGTAAATTAAACATAAATTTGTGTATGTACCAAATATGGATAGTTGGGTGTATATGAATAATCAGGGAGATGCTAAACCACAAATAATGTTGGTGATAATGGTTTTTGTTCTGGCGAGAACCTGCAGCATCTCAGATGATAGGAGTCAGTGCTGTCTCAAATGTGGAGAAAAAGGGCTTTTCGCAAAGATATTCAACAAGGAACCGTCCTACAGTGCATATAAAAACAAGGAAAGGAGATTTCTGACCATCAGATAGGTAGCAAGATATGTCCTCTCTTCCAAGAAGCGTGCAAAAGAACTAAAATATGGGATTTTTACAGCTGAACATACAAAAGCGCACAAATATACACTTTTATAGTTATGCCGTAGTTTGACGTAAATCCACTTCGACCATAAAGTAGTTGTGCAGAAAAAGCTAGGCAAAGAGCTCTTCCTAGTTAGCCTTTAGCCTTTCTTGCTTTCTTATCGTTCTAGATTAAGCACTATGCTTATGATACGTAAACAAACGATCAATCGGCCAAATATCGTGACAAAGGTGAGCCGAAGTCGAAAAAACACATCAAATCCAGTCAAAAATCAAATGAACAATAACAGTTTTCTTCAATTATCGAGGTGTGATGCCCGCTGAATTCCTTCCGACTAGGGTGGGTCGATTCCGGACTTTTTCGATTCGGGATTTCTAATAGTGCGGAAAAGTTGCCTTAGTACTTCCTGATTCCAATGCAACTTTTTGTTTTGAGATCAGATTGCATCTTCAACCCCAACACCGGCCTTGAAATTTCGGAAATTCGCCTAAAATCGTGAAATTGTCTACCTAGCGCCTGAAATACGCATCTCATGGCAAACTGTATAAAACAAAAGTTATTTGTCACGTCATTTGCTACCGAAATGGTATATCATGGCCGTAGGACGAACCATTCCCGAGATACGAGCGAAAAGGCGGCGCGTCACAGCGCAAGGTGAAAATTGTTGCATCTCTCAGCTAACCTGTATTGGTCACCCAGAACCCACCGCGTGGAGGTGGCTGCTCTTCGGGTTCCTCCCAAGCCCAACCCAACCAACCAACCATATGTCAGGCTTGTTTTAGTCAGAATCTGTGTCAAATTTATTGATAAAATCAGATTTTGTACTAAACTTTGGCGCTTGTTGCCTAGATTTCAGTGTAGAGCGTATAAAACGATCACGAGATTGGGGGCCAATAACTTTAGAAGATGCCTCTGTCACCAGTTTGACGATTCTCTCGACTGCCACGGTGTGAGAGGGGAATTCACTAAATTTCCATACCTCTGCAGTGTCTCCCGACAGCCTTTTGATGAGTTCTTCGTTAGAAACTGAACAAAGAACTGGTGGAACAGTCAAGGTAATATTTAGTCTTCCAGTTAATAAAATCGTAATAATTATTAGCTTTGAAATTCAGCTTTGGCACTTTATTACATCTAACCCTTCCATTTACAGTGTCAGACTCTGCTTCTCTGGCTGCCTGAAGACGGTCAAGGGTCAACTTTCTGAATTCTATCCGTTCGTCAGTTATCATACGTAGGAGAATGTTTTCTGGAAGAGCAAAGAAAGCATTCTGTTGAATGGATGAATCGACAACCTTGCGCAGTTTAGCAGGTAAGTATCTCGGCCTTTGACTTGCGAGCCATCTTTGATTGAACTGTTGAATCTTATTGAGAATCACAAAGGTGAGTAAACTGTAAGTATGTACTTGATTAAAATCTTTATTTCCTTTGTTGGTTTGCCAGTAGATATGTATAATCTCAGAATTCTATTTGCACAGGTAAGCCAGCGAGATTTGCACATGTTACCTGGATGCATCGACGCTAAATCTAAGGAACATTGACCGGAAATAACAGCTTCTGATATTTTATAGAGATAAGCTTGGTCTGTGCTAAGTTGGGTCGGATTAATAACCTCAGAAGGTAATTGGCAGGATGGAAAACTTTCAAATTTGACAACAGGCAACTTCTCACAATCAGGGAGCAGTTCACCTATGTCGCCAGAGAATGTATTTGGACTCTTTGAGACACCATCTATGTGTTCGAAAAGAGCACGAAATGGAAGTTCGTTGAAATGCAGAAGACAAACAACCCACTGTAATGGCCTACCTATTCTTTCTTCTAGTTTCCGAATGATTCCACCTTTCCAACCTGTGTTCGTGTTGGTGCCATCAGCACCGACAACTTCTAGATGTTCCACATCAACTGAATTGTCTTGTAAATGTTGCCATATAGCTTGCGTCTCATCCTCAGCTGACCCGGAAGGAGAGGTGACGTGGCCAAAGTAATAACAACCAGGTTCCGATATAAGAGAAGTATGTTCCTCTTTGACAGTGTCGCGGTAGTAGTTTTCACCTTCGCTGACTTGTGTAAGTGTATTGTCTTTGCGGCCGTCAAAATACAGCCCTTATTCAGAGTCAATACTTTCGGTGACTTCGAGCTTAACTCCAACACTTTTTTTTGCCCGACTAATCTTTCATTTGTCAGTGACAAAGCTAGCCTGATCCTCTGTTATCAAACCTGCTTTCATCATCAGCATCGTTTTTTGGAAGAATCCATGTGCGACGTACCTACATTGTTGTCGTCTGTATGAGAGTCTGGCTGATCTGAATGGTCACGTGTTCTAGACCAATTCTTCTGGTTCTCTGGTCCAAGAGAATTGGTTGTTCATGGATAGGAACTTTCCTTTTCTTTGGACAAGTGCAAGAAGAACAAGTAAGTAAGGGCTAAGTTCGGGTGTCACCGAAGATTTTATACTCTCGCATGATAAAGTGATAATCGAGATTTCATTTTCCGTCATTTACATATTTTTCAAATACCATATTTGTGTAAAGTTTTATTCCGCTCTCATCATTGGTTCCTAATGTATATAGATATTATACAGAGAAGGCATCAGATGGAATTCAAAATAGCGTTATATTGGAAGAAGGCGTGGTTGTGAACCGATTTCACCCATATTTCGTACATGTCATCAGGGTGTTAAGAAAATAATATGTACCGAATTTCATTGA
This sequence comes from Bactrocera tryoni, assembly GCF_016617805.1. Lineage (NCBI taxonomy): Eukaryota > Metazoa > Arthropoda > Insecta > Diptera > Tephritidae > Bactrocera > Bactrocera tryoni. The sequence goes on from NW_024396495.1 coordinate 30,492, forward strand.
AATCGGTATAGTAGTTTCTGAGATATGGTTTTTGGTCCATAAGTGGGCGAGGCCACGCCCATTTTCAATTTTTAAAAAAAGCCTGGGTGCAGCTTTTTTCTGTCATTTATTGCGTAAAATTTAGTGCTTCTGACGTTTTTTGTTAGTCGGTTAACGCACTTTAAGTAATTTTCAACATAAACTTTGCATAGGAGGTAGGCGTGGTTATTATCCGATTTCTTCAATTTTTGAACTGTATATGGAAATGCCTGAAGGAAATGACTATATAGAGTTTGGTTGACATAGCTATAGTAGTTTCCGAGATATGTACAAAAAACTTAGTAGGGAACGGGGCCACACCCACTTTTCCAAAAAAATTACTTCCAAATAAGCCCCTTTCTAATGCGATCCCCTTTGCCAAATTTCACTTCAATACCTTTATTTATGGCTTAGCTATGGCACTTTATAGGTTTTCGGTTTTCGCCATTTTGTGAGCGTGGCAGTGGGCCGATTTTGCCCATCTTCGAACTTAACCTTCTTATGGAGCCAAGAAATACGTGTACCAAGTTTCATCATGATATCTCAATTTTTACTCAAGTTACAGCTTGCACGGACGGACGGACAGACGGACAGACAGACATCTGGATTTTAACTCTACTCGTCACCCTGATCACTTTAGTAAATATAACCCTATATCTGACTCTTTTAGTTTTAGGACTTACAAACAACCGTTATTTGAACAAGACAATAATACTCTCCTTAGCAACTTCGTTGCGAGAGTATAAAAATAAATGCATTTACAAGCAGCGATGTCAAATAATTTTCCGGCAGAAGAGACAAAGTCGTCTCTTTTAGTGCTCAAACCTATTGGGTTCCTTAAAAACATTTGTTTAAGAATCAGAAATTTCTTATGGTATGTGGTGAGCATTTGTACAACTCTGGTGTATGAAACTATCAGAATGGACGAAATCTTTCAAACTGATAACACAAAAGAACATCCTGGTAATTAGGTAACTGGGACTCAGAGATATTGTACGGATATATGCCAAACAGAAGACATTTCTGTCTAAATTTAAATTGAGATACAGACATTTTGAGTTCTGTGTTCTGTTGAGAGAATATAAGTGATAGCACTCGGCCAAATCAACGACAAGAGTGAAGGAACTCGATGAAAAAATATTTATGTGGAGACTAGTCCGAACGTGTCGTATGGCGCTGGGAAATGAATGTAAGTGATAGAACTCGGCGAAATCAAAGACAAGAGTGAAGGAACTCGATGAAAAAGTATTTATGTGGAGACCTATCCGAACGTGTCCTTTGGCGTAGGTGAATGAATGTGAGTGATAGCACTCGGCGAAATCAACGTCAAGAAGTGTGGTCGCAAGCCGATTTTCACCTTGCGCTGTGGCGCGCCGCCTTTTCGCTCGTATCTCGGGAACGGTTCGTCCTACGGCCATGATCGCATACACCATTTCGGTAGCAAATGACGTGACAAATAACTCTTCTTTTATACATTTTCCCATGAGACGCGTATTTCAGCCGCTAGGTAGACAATTTCACGATTTTAGGCGAATTTCCGAAATCCGATTTGAAGATGCAATCCGAACTCAAAACAAAAAGTTGCATTGGAATCAGGAAGTACTAGGGCAACTTTTCCGCACCATTAGAAATCCCGAATAGAAAAAGTCCGGAATCGACCCACCCTACTTTCGACTGACCAAACAGTCAACAAGTATTATTATTTCAGTGTTATGCGTCTTTTATGCGAACTTTTCTGAATAAGAGGCCGGAATTATGGGCTAACAAATTTCGTGAGTTTTTCGAAAGATTTAACTCCTTGTGACTTCTGACTATTCAACAAACTTTCACGACCTCTCAGGGGAAACTGTTTTGAGTCAATGGAACAACAACTGATTCGAGAACTAAAAAAAAACCTTGGTAGAAGTGTATTGCGGCCAAGGGGCTTACTTCAAGGGAGAAGGCATTTTTATGAATAAATTAAGAATTTTAAAATTATGAACAAAGTCATATAATTTTTTGTTCATAGTATTATATAGAAAAGAGACTGCCTACTTCGCAACGTTACGATCGACCAGAACACGTGCGGAATGGGATAGATACCGAAAGTTGAAGAGGAAAGCGAGTCCCATTTGCAGACAGAAAAATAAATGGGCCGAAATGCGTGAGTACGAAGGGCTTGATAAGCTGGCCAACAGGGGTAATGCTCGAAAATTCTACAAAGAAATGCGGCGGCTTACAGCTTTTCAAAACCGGAACATACTCTTGTAGAACCCCCAAAGGTGATATAGTCACCGATGCCCAGGGCATACTTAAATTATGAAGGGAACACTTCTCCAATCTGCTGAATGGCAGTGAACGCACAACACCAGAAGAAGGAGAACCCGATTCCTCAATCGATGACGATGGAACAGACGTTCAATTACCCGACCATGAAGAAGTTCGAATAGCAAATAGACACACACCTCCTCTTCGTCGATTTCAAAGCTGCTTTCGACAGCACGAAAAGGAGCTGCCTCTATGCCGCGATGTTTGAATTTGGTATCCCCGCAAAACTAATACGGCTGTGTAAACTGACGTTGAGCAACACCAAAAGCTCCGTCAGGATCGGGAAGGACCTCTCCGAGTCGTTCAATACCAAACGAGGTTTCAGACAAGGCGACTCTCTATTCTTCAACCTGCTGCTGGAGAAAATAATTCGAGCTGCAGAACTTAATCGAGCAGGTACAATCTTTTATAAGAGTGAACAGCTGCTGGCGTATGCCGATGATATTGATATCAGCGGCCTCAGCACCCGCACCGTTAGTTCTGCTTTCTCCAGACTGGACAAGTAAGCAAAACAAACAGTCGTCGCACTTGCGACTTGGCTCTCACGTCACTGTTGACAGTCATAACTTTGAAGTTGTAGATAATCTTGTATATTGGGAAACCAGGTGGTGTTTACAACCAACAATGTCAGCCTGGAAATCCAATGCAGGGTAACTCTTGCCAACAGGTGCTACTTCGGACTGAGTAGGCAATTGAGAAACAAAGTCCTCTCTCGACGAACAAAAACCAAACTCTATAAGTCACTCATAATTCCCGTCCTGCTATATGGTGCAGAGGCTTGGACGATGACGACAACTAATGAGTCGACGTTGCGAGTTTTCGAGAGAAAAGTTCTGCGAAAGATTTATGGTTCTTTGCGCGTTGGCCACTGCGAATATCGCATTCAATGGAACGATGAGCTGTATGAGATATATGACGACATTGACATAGTTCAACGAATTAAAAGACAGCGGCTACGCTGGCTAGGTCATGTTGTCCGGATGGACGAAAACACTCCAGCTCTGAAAGTATTCGACGCAGTACCCGCCAGGGGAAGCAGAGGAAGAGGAAGACCTCCACTCCGCTGGAAGGACCAGGTGGAGAAAGACCTGGCTACGCTTGGAATATCCATTTGGCCCCGCATAGCAAAAAGAAGAAACGACTGGCGCGCTGTTGTTAACTCAGCTATAATCGCGTAAGAGGTGTCTACGCCAATTAATAAGAAGAAGAAGTATTATATATATTGCTTAAATTGCTGGTCCTTAATTAAGTTGAATATTTCGTTCCCTTTTTTGTAAACGCACACTAAAAGATCGATTTCAACATCGGCTGCATTTTTTTACTTCTCTCCAATTATTTTTTGCTATTTATCACATTTTCGCAGTGTCCAACTAAAAAAACTCCAACGCATTGCCATCGACAAAATTTATTGCTAAACTTACTTAAGATATCGAGGTACAGTTGCTCATATACGCACTTATGCTTATAATACATATATACCAATGTAAAAATGGAAGTATACAATCTAATAATACTCGTGTTTACAGAGATTGAGCGCATCTATGTTTACAAGTATATCTATTTCTCTATAGGTTTCAACAAAGTGTAACATTAACCTTTCAATTTTTCACAAACTATTTTCAATTGTGGTAAAATTATGCTAACGCCGTTGCTTTATACTCTTGCAACATGTTGCTACAGAGTATAACCATTTGTTCGAGTAACGGTTGTATAGTATGTATCACTGTCACGCTCACGAAACGCCATTAACCAAAAACGCATTAACTGCAATAACTAAGCACTAAATTAAGATATAGAATTCTAATTTGGCACAGGGTTTTGCAGTGATTAGACGCATATGTGGCTAAAATTTTTGAAAAAGTGGATCAATAAAGCTATAATAGTCAAATTCACTAAACATAAATTACTTAAGCACACTTACTTAGCGGCACTCTAGAAATTGTTGAAATATCAAACTTGAAAGCGCATATCTCAATTTTTATTTAAGTTCTAGTTTGCTAAAACGGACGGACGGAATTGAACCCTAGTTTATCTCCATTTCTTTTAGGTGATACAAACAGCCGTTAGGTGAACAAAACTATTATACTCTGTAGCAACATGTTGGAAGGGTGTAAAAATTAAGCTTTTCACTCTATCCATAATCCGTAAAATGGGAATGACAGGCAACCTAGACCTTTTACATTATGTTGATTTTTTTCAGCGAGACAGCTGGTCCCATCGTCATTATTAAACAAGTAAGGAAGGGCTAAGTTCGGGTGTCACCGAACTTTTTATACTCTCGCATGATAAAGTGATAATCGAGATTTCATTATCCGTCATTTACATATTTTTCAAATACCGTATTTGTGTAAAGTTTTATTCCGCTATCATCATTGGTTCCTAATGTATATACTGGTATTATACAGAAAAGGCATCAGATGGAATTCAAAATAGCGTTATATTGGAAGAAGGCGTGGTTGTGACCCGATTTCACCCATATTTTGGACATGTCATCAAGGTGTTAAGAAAATATTATATACCGCATTTCCTGAGATATGGTTTTTGGTCCATAAGTGGGCGAGGCCACGCCCATTTTCAATTTAAAAAAAAGCCTGGATGCAGCTTCCTTCTGCAATTTCTTCCGTAAAATTTAGTGTTTCTGACGTTTTTTGTTAGTCGGTTAACGCACTTTTAGTGATTTTCAACATAACCTTTTTATGGGAGGTGGGCGAGGTTATTATCCGATGTCTTCCATTTTTGAACTGTATATGGAAATGCCTGAAGGAAACGACTCTGTAGAATTTGGTTGACATAGCTATAGTAGTTTCCGAGATATGTACAAAAAACTTAGTAGGGGGCGGGGCCACGCCCACTTTTCCAAAAAAATTACGTCCAAATATGCCCCTCCCTAATGCGATCCTTTGTGCCAAATTTCACTTTAATATCTTTATTTATGGCTTAGTTATGACACTTTATAGGTTTTCGGTTTCCGCCATTTTGTGGGCGTGGCAGTTGGCCTATTTCACCATCTTCGAACTTAACCTTCTTATGGAGCCAAGGAATACGTGTACCAAGTTTCATCATGATATCTCAATTTTTACTCAAGTTACAGCTTGCACGGACGGACAGACGGACGGACGGACAGACAGTCATCCGGATTTCGACTCTACTCGTCACCCTGATCACTTTGGTATATATAACCCTATATCTGACTCTTTTAGTTTTAGGACTTACAAACAACCGTTATGTGAACAAAACTATAATACTCTCCTTAGCAACATTGTTGCGAGAGTATAAAAACTTAACAGAAATTAAAAGCAATTTTGCCTTATCAGTGGTGATAAATATTTATATATCTGTTTCTCAGTATGTATTATTTTTAAAATTTCTTAAAATTTTCTAGGAATCATTAAATCTTTAGAGAATAGAAAACTAACTAATTCTATACTTTACATAAATTACAATTACATTATATTTGTAAATATTACATTTTTTATAATTTTAGTAATTTTCTCTTTTGGAAAGCAAATCATCGTTATATAACTTCAGCGCTGCATCCACCGAAACATATGCAACCTCTTCAATTGCATTAGTTGCTGCTGTGGCTGTTGTTGTAGATGCAGTGATAAATCTTGACAGCTTTGAAGCCTGTTGGTGCTACGCTATGCTGTCGTTCCATAACTTCAAAGAAGTAAAGTGTAGCTGGTGATCCAGGTAGAGGTAATTTTTCCAATAGCTTTTTTTTGACAGATCACGCGTGAGCCATGTCCAGCTGTCATGTTATTTTTTCCAGTATTGTTTTGCATTTCATTGTGGAAATACTTATGCCTGAACAACGTTTACAAATCGTCCAAATTTATTACGAAAGTTCATGTTCTGTAAAGAATGTTCTTCTCGCGCTTCAATCCACTTAACATAAACGCCTTACTGAGCGTATTACTCGCAACAACATCACCCATCAACAGACAATTTTCAGCACGCAGTGAAGAAAATGTAGCAGTCGTAGGTGAGAGTGTACACGAAAATCGTGGAAAGTCGATTCGGCGCCGTTCGCAACTACTCGGACTGACATATGGAATAACTTGGCGAGAGCTGCCATTTCATTCAGTAAAAACCATGGTTTGGTGTGGTTTGTGGACCGGTGGAATCGATCCATATGATATACCGTTGATATCACGCTGTTAGACTGTGGCGATATGTAAAGTCTAAAGTCTATGCGGACAATCCTAAACAAAAACAAGTAAGGAGGGCCAAGTTCACGTGCAGCTGAACATTTTGTACTCTTGCAACTTGCAAGAATCAAAGCCAGGGAAATACCAATCATATAAAGTAAAGTTATATATATCACACATTGACCGACATTTTCGATCAAAAGTCAACTATACACCCTGTCCAGAAAGTATCGGTAATTCTTCATTTAAACCTCCCACTTATTTGGAAATCTGGTAAATTTTTTCCTAGGTTGGTACAACTGTCCTTAATTATGATGCCAAAAATTAGAGCGATCTGTAAACGAGTATGTTTATAGCAGCTGTTTATGTCAGTCGACCTCAGCTCTCGCGTCGAATTTGTTTTGATGTCTTCAATTAACTCAAAACGTTTTGCCCGGAGCGGTTCTTTGAGTTAAAAGAATAGCCAGAAGTTACATGGAGCTAAATCAGGTGAAAACGGTGCTTGCTTAATGATAATTGTTAAGGATTTGGCCAACATTTAACACAAATACGTTAAAAAATTTTTTAAAATTCCTAAAGGAATAACGATCCCCAACATGTAGCTCGGCAAGTGCTTGCGATATCGTTTGAAAAATTGGGGAAAAACTCACGAAGAATCAATGTAGTATGCGACGGTACATTATTGTGGAGCAATAACTAAGAGTTGTCGGACAATAATTCTGGCCTCTTTTTAGGAACAGCTTCGTATTTGGCCATTCGGAAGAAATTCAGAGTGCACCACACCTCGAAAATCGAAGAAAGTGTCAAATTTAAATTGAAAAGTCTTACTATTTTCTTGCCCACAGCAATATGTCAAATTCTTGATAAATGGTCTATAAAAGGACAAAAGAATTTAAGTAGAGACGTATATAGACTCAAGAAAAAGGTTTCAGAATATAGAGAACTGGTATCAACGTGTGCGAAAAAACTTTGAGATTTAGTGAGAGAAAGTATAAAAAATAAACCGACATTTTGCAATTAGTAAAGTCATTATCACACTATTCATAAATACAGACACTATAACAGTTTAGTGTAGATATCAGGTGTATTTGATATAAATTTTCAGGCTTATTCCAATTACCAAACAATGTTGATTTGATGACAGAACCTACTATAAATAATTGTGATATAACAGTGATAAATGGATTAATTGAAGAAACCACCAGTTGAAACTTCGTTGCAGTATTTAAAATACTTTAATACATGTAACCTTTTCCCAAGAGTATTTTAGATAATTTTATTTCCGTCTGACCTTCTCCAGATTTTAAAACTTTTAATATCATAGTTAATATAAATATTTGTATTAACCGCATTCTATTTGCATCAAATGGTTCCTATGTGGAAGCTCGACGCTAAGCAAACCGCTGTAGACAGTAAAGTAGCACCTGGCTTATGATGAGCATAATTTTTCATCTTTTGTTTAGTAGAGCTATGAGAAATATGATTGTTTGATTAAAATTAGTCATTGATAATTAAGAACACAGTTTTTAAAGATAAGGATACAGTTTCTAAAGATACCTAAATATGCGAAATATTTCCAGCAAATTTCTATGTCTCGAAACATTGGTCGACTATATTCAAGATCTCATTAATTTAACTAAACAAGATATAAAAGTTGGTCTAACTATTTATATATAGAAAATATAGTTTTAACGAACTTCCACTCACATTTTTATATAGCTATCTTGCTAGCCAATAACTAACCAATAACCAAATTTGATTTATCTAATTTGTTTTCATTTGTGCATATGAGCTTGTAAACTAATGCATAGATAAAATATTTGAAATATAAAATACACAGGAGATTGTGATAATTTAGAAGTTGGTAGACTCGTATAAATATTCATCCAAACATTATTTGATTGCATTTGTAACTAAATTCATGAAATCTTCATTTAACTAAATTGCTAAAATACCGGCCTACTATAATTTATAATCGGCATATTTTACCTAAAATTGAGTTTAATGTTTTTGAAACTAAAATTATAATTGCCTTTTACTTATACTTATTATGAAAAATTCGAAAAATCTCCGATTTTGAAAATTAGCAGTTCATTAGGAAGGGGACCAGACGCATTCCCCGTGATATCAAAATTCGTTTTTTTGTTAAAGTTATTGAAGGTTGAAATTCAGAGCATGATAAAATTGTAAAATTATTTTCTCCTAAACTACTACAGATAAATCGATGAAATTTTGTGAAGACAAAGAAAAATGTTCGTGCTAAATTACAAATCGAAAATCGAAGAAAACTGTCAACTAATCCCGGATCTTTTATTTGATTTTACGTTGTTTTTTTGACTTCGGTCACCTTTGCCACGATATTCCTTTGTTTCCGGTCGCCAGTAATAATTCGTTCCATGTCATCCTGGTATTCTAAAAGCATTTTTCCACAGACTTTAACACGGCGCTGTTTTTGGAAAAAGTTAAGCTAATTTTAACCAAATGATTTTTCTAAATTGTTTTTATTGACCTTTCCGATATTCCAACGATGCTAGTAAGGGCTCTGACGTAGGTGATGCCCGTCCTGGATGTGGTTGGTCGTCTACGCGTTCTCGAACTTCTTTGAATAATTTGTCCCAAAACAAAACCACCTACTCGCGAAAAAAATTATTACCGAAGGTCTTTTCCAAAATTATGAGCATTTCGGCAATAGAAATTTGATTCCGCACACAAATTAATGATAAAATTGTAAAATTATTTTCTCATAAACTACTAGAGATAAATCGATGAAATTTTGTGAAGACAAAGAAAAATGATCATGCTAAATTACAAATATTTTGCGCTCGTGAGCTTGCTACATCTGTGTCACAAAAAAGCTTATGCTTTTGCGCAACGATGGATGTGCCGTTTTAGGAGCGGTAGGAGGACAAAAAATTCAATATCTTTGGATGAACAAAAACTGTTTTGCATATTATTAAAGGTGAATATTTTCCGCGTTGTGTCACATACTTTTCAGTGTTTTTTAGCGTGAAGAACACATGAAAAATTTCAATTCTTTATCAAAAAATTATGTAAAATTTTATTATTTAAACAAAGGGATCGTGAAAAAATATTTATAATATAGAACGATCATTTTTCTTTGAGTTCACAAAATTTCATCCATTTATATTCAGTAGTTTATGAGAAGATAATTTTACAATTTTATCATGCTTTAATTTTCAATCTTCAATAACTTTAACAAAAAAAAAAAATTTGTTGAAATATTTATATCACAGGCAGTCCATAGGATATGCGTCTGGTCCTCTTCCTAATGAAATAATGATAATGTTCAAAATCGGTGCTTTTTCATAATTTTTATGGACCACTTGACTTGGTTTGACCCATATTCAATCTTCATATTTGTTTCAAATATCAAATGGCAACAACGATGCTATTCATTTGTTATTAGCTTATTTATCACATACACTGCGTATAAGTGATTTATCGGCGTACAAAATGGAGAACTGCTGCCCGACAAACCTAGTAAAAATGGTGGTGGTTTAGTTGTGGTGTACACGTCTACTTAAAAATATTATAAAGAGCGATAAAATATTAAATATATAACTTTTTAAAATATAAATTGCACCATTACATGCATTCTAACTTATTCTGCAAACGTACATACTTATGTACATATGTGGGTTATAATAATATTAAATTAGGTTGCTTCAGCATAACTCAAATTAAACATTATTTTTCAGAGGAATGCAAATATTGTATACACCGCTTAATAAATCGCCGGCAACAAAAATGATAAAACTAAATAAAGTCCAAACGAAAGCAGGTAAGGAATGTCAAAGTTCGAGTGTAACCGAAATTTTTAAATTCTCGCAAATTAAGTACTATAAGAGATATGCGTCTACATTTTAAATAAAAGTAGGAATTATTGCACCCACTATTCACAATAACAGAAGAAAATATAAAGTTTTATTAAAAATAGTTCTCTCTGCATTTCACTTACATTTCATATATACAAGGCGCGTTTCAAAGTATGTACATACGACTTAAAGAAAAGAGAACAAATGGTTTTTTCGGCACAATCAATTTATTTAATTCAAAATAGTCTCCTCCTGTTTCAATATAGCTTTTTGCACGGTCCAAAAGCATGTCGAACGAGTGCTTTAGCTCGTTCGCCGGTATGGCCGCCAATATGCCGGTGCAAGCCTTTTGAATGGTCTCTACGTCTACATAACGCTTTCCTTTCATGGACAAAAGCATTTTTCCGAAAAGTAAGAAGTCGCACGGTGCCATATCAGGTGAATACGGGGAGTGGTTAATGGTTAAAATGTGATTTTTTATCAAATAATCGGTCACAAGCGTCGAATCGAATGTTGGATTCTGAACAATTTTTGGTTGTCAATCAATTTGTGCGAAACAAACCGTGCACACACCTTTCGTTAGCCCAAATGTTCGGTCAAAATGCGATAAATCGCTGTTTTTCCACTCGTAGACTCTGCTACGGGATAGGCAATCATCGCCATAAACTTGTTTCATCAATTGAAACGTTTCGGTAAAAGTTTTACCAAATTTAAAACGAAATTTAATGTTGGCTCTTTGTTCGAAGCTCATTTTCGCACCGATAACACAAACATACTGACATCCTAACGCAATAAGATGGCACCACCAGGAGACGCTAGATTAAAAAAGTCCTGTTTACTTTGGAACCCACCTTGCATTGACCGATAGTCAGCCGGAAGTTTAAAAATATTTTTATTAGTTATGTGGGGGCTAAGGAAAGTACTGGTTGGCTTTTAACTTCTTTTGGCATAAGGACATGCTCTTATCACAAAAATATTCATCTCGATTTTCAAAACTAGAACTTACAGGCTGACCGATATGCCAATTTTCTTTTTCGCTTTAAAATTAATCCGAAACGGATGTAGAATAATTACGCCAACGATTTTCTTAAGTACTTTTTGGGATGGGGTTTATCTTTATCTGTCTAAATCAGTAAGAACATTTCGAATTACTAGTATTCTCAACGATTAGCTACATTCAATGCATAGAGAGTGTTTTTAAAGATGCTGACATTATTGTTAGCTCCCCTTACTCTTAGAGCTGGATGAATAATAATATATTGTCTGCTTTGTTGTTTCTGCCACTTAGTGTTGTATTTAATGAAGTGGAAAGTGGTTCATAAATTTTGAATAATGACATAATAATAATAATGATAACTTTTTCCATAGTCACTCCAACAAATATTTGGTGTGCACCTAAAGGGCCGCTGCTAAAAATATCTAAACATCTTTCCCGCTCTACACGTTTACTTTGTCATTGCTGCTTTATAGTGGCAAGTATTTAATTAAGGGATTAATTTGCGGAAGAACTTTTAAACAAATAGGGTGCAAGCATGATGGCGCTGTAAAAATAGGTTAATTGAGAAACCCATACAAATTAATCAGATTACTATGGACGATAAAATTTCAAAGTGGAAAGTGATATCATAAGGCTATTTCATATTCATGCGAAAATTTTAATTGTCTAACTTAAGAGTAAATGAATACTCACAGAAATATAACTAAAGTTTTGATTGTTATTCGAAATCTGTATACTGTGTGGCGAAAATTTGTTTGAGCAAAAAATTAATTTTAATAAAAAACATTTTGAAAATTAATATGACCAATAATAACGTTTAGAAGTATTTATAAATTTGTATTATTACAAAATGTTCTATATAAATATGATATTTTGACCGGCTATGGACTTTTTTGTACTATTTGGAGTAAGTGACTTTCCTTCGTGTATTTCATGGTAACGCTGTATTGCCCGGTACAACTTAAAGAAATATCAAAATATGGCGATTATTATAAGACAAAATTATATATTAAAAATTACTATTATTAAACAGTCACTACAACTAAGCTAATTAAAAAATTTTTAGTTGAGAGTCTAATTAATTTATGTTTTATAAAATGCAATGCTAATTTTGCTCTCCGGAAAAGAAAATTTCATTAAATGGCTATTTTAAAGCCACAAAATAAACGCATTTAATACCGTAATACGGCACAACTCCCTAAAGCATAATAAAAAAACGACATATGTATACCATAACAAGGGAAAAACCAACGTGAAGGAGAAAACGCAACGCAGTCAAATGTTTGAAAAGAGAAAAGGCAGCAAGTATATCTGAGAACAGTGCGGTAAACCTTTTACTCCCTTCCGGTCCTCCAAACAATCATTAGGATCAGCTGTATATTCAGTCAGCCAGTAAAACTTCGACGCTCTAGGCGCTTTGAACCTAAAGTGTTTGTTCAATTGTCATCGACCATAACAGCTCTAGGAAAAGCATTTATACGCCAATTAAAATTGGTTTGAGGCATGAAAACTTAACAAGCAAGTGCTTAGAAATGTGTTGAAGTAAGAGCCATAAAATTTGCGAGGAAATACCGAAGTCGCAGCCTCTACCAAGCTCTTTAATATTGCGTTCAGCGGCAACTTGTGTAAATTATACATACATATATATGCTTATATATCAACAAGTTGCCTGATTTTTAGTGACATTGAAATGCATACTACATTTTCACTTTGGATGAAGAAGACTTCAAGAGCACAAATCTAGCTCTGTAGATATAATGCTTGGAAATTCCTTAACTATAAGTACTTTTGTTATGTACTTTGAAAGCCGTTATCAATTATAGGCATATATAGTTGTAAAAAATATTTAGTATTTTCTAATCAATACAGCCTTGATTTCACATACACAAATACACCAATTTTTACCTGTTTACATAGTTGGGTAAGGTAATTCAATTGTACGAGTCTGAAAACCAGGATGAGTTTGATGACTGATCCAGGTTTAAAAATTTTAATGAAAAGTTTTTGTCACTGAAATAATTTATCGACCAAGTTTATTTATTTACAATTTCATTTTGAGTTATCAACTTTACATTGGTATTACCTGTTTAAAATCTTTAACGAATGTTAAGGAAATCCATCAATTTTTCGCCTGCGAAACTTTTAATAAATCTTTAAGGGTTCTCTTTGTTAGCGAAAAAAAATATCCTTATGGGAGACACAGTTACCAACTCAATATTATAGTAATAATAATTTATATGTATATATTTTTAATTAGTAATTTTTTCGTATATGAGTTCGTTTCCTTAGGTTACTATTTTTTTGCCATAGTTGTTTCCTAGTTATCATAGATTAATATTTTGAATTTTGTTGCTTTACAAGAGATTGTATAAAATATAAAAGTAACAAAACGTAACAACACTTTCACTGATCACCACATTGAACATTGTCAAGGACATTTTATTCATAAAATAAGATTTACGGTTTTTTTTTGTATATATGTGAACTTACTCTTTTGAATACCTGCATTATGTTAGCAACTTAAGCATCTGTGCATGTACATAAATTTGTAGTACTTGTAAAACACTTCAATTTCAGAATGCATGTGTAGAAAATTTTGCTTCATGTGGGTAAGTTTTCTCAACCACTTGCTTAGCTCTTGAGCAAGGCTGCCGAATAAGTATTAATTTCCAATTCGTTGGTTACTAACTTGAATTAAAAGAATACTTGTATTAACTACCACATACAAATATACATTTAATAACATTGCTGAATACTTTTTAATTGTTGTAGCAAATATTTTGTGAAATATCTGACAAATTACTGTCGCTGTCGATGTTTGGGTGTCAATAAGGAGAATTCTGTTACTTAATTATCTTCAATGACATCTTAAACTACAAGTAGCAGGTTGTTTATGTAAAGTTTCCATATTAAGCCGAATACACTTTTCTTTGGGCATTTAGAGTTATATTATAAATTTTTTTGTTTTTGTTCAGTATCTAATATTTTTCGACACTTTAATGGGTAATCTAAGTAGATAAACTTTTTTCAATAGCTTTTCTTTGGCAGATCACGCGTAATCATGTTGTCATATTTGTTTAGTATTGTTTGGCATTTCAGCATGAAAAGACTTACTTAAGCCTGACGTTAACAAATTGCTCAACTTTAGAGGATAGTTTTCTGAGCACCATTCGCTTGGGAGTGTCCAGAAACAATTCTTCTGCAAATAGCTGAAATCATACATTAATAATACATCTAAAGCCTTTGGATTTACGTGATGTTGAATGGGCAATGCTTGTCCACTTTTCAAGTACAGCGTAAACTTGTTTTAGTCAATAAACAGTTGGTTCCTCATTACCACCACAGAAGTAGATGAAATAGCTTACAATTTATTTATCACTCATACATACTATATGTGCTTAAATGCTAACTCTTTTATATATCTAGGTAGTTATTTGTATTTTTAGCGCATAATCCTTTCATGTATATGCATATAGTATGTATTTCAATTGCCAAACAATTAGTAATCACAAAAAATAAATATCTGTCTATAAGTGCAAAGTGATTTTTTATATCATCTGCCCAGATTACTTTATACAAAACTTTATTTGCTTGTATGACTACTTGCACGTATTCCCGCACTTAGTTACCCCCCGTCATATGCTCACCTGTCTGCGTGGCACTTTTCCATTATTATTGATTGGTCGACTGTGAACATGTAAAAATATTTACATAAATCAGCAAACAGAGTTCGCAATTTCGTAAATAAATTTATTTTGTAGCACGCCTAAGGTGAGAAACGCCCTGGGTGGAATTTGTGTTTTTATAAGAATTTAAAATTTTTAGTATAATGTGTGTACGTTTGTTCACCACATATAAGCGTTCTATAAAATTTTTGCTTATCAAAATATTTAAAAATGTCTTATATAATTAAAATATAGTAAACATAATTTTAAGGCAAGAGTCTGCTTTTTTCTATATATGTAATAATAAATATAAACCTATTTTAGCACATTTAATATTAGTATGATTTTTATTGCAAATCAAAAGCAATTACGCTATGATTGTCAAAAATCCAGAAATTCGTTTGATTTTTAAATTTTAAATAAAAAAATGAAGCTCAACTGGAATGAAAATTTAATTAAGAAATTACTAACAAAAATGGCATTGACATATTTATTGAAAATTAAATATATTGTTTCAAATATAATTTACGAAGAAAAATTTATATATGCCCAAAAATTCATATATGAAAGTCAAGTTTTCTTTTTAGCCAAAATAGTTCTGTTATTCGTGTTTAGAACGAAAATGTTACTGGTACGCACCAGCCCTGCAAAGAACTCTTATTAATCCTACACAAAAACTTGTTTTCTATCGAAAAACACTCGAAGTATAAATTAAAAATTCACCAATTCCAATTTGATCACAGTATTTTAACTTAAACAAAATTTTGCCTGGAGAAAACTTCTTCTTCTTTACTGGCGTAGACACCACTTACGCGATTATAGACGAGTTAACAACAGCGCGCCAGTCGTTTCTTCTTTTCGCTACGTGGCGCCAATTGGATATTCCAAGCGTAGCCAGGTCCTTCTCCACTTGGTCCTTCCAACGGAGTGGATGTCTTCCTCTTCCTCTGCTTCGCCCGGCGGGTACTGCGTCGAATACTTTCAGAGCTGGAGAGTTTTCGTCCATCCGGACAACATGACCTAGCCAGCGTAGCCGCTGTCTTTTAATTCGCTGAAAAATTTCAATGTCGTCATATATCTCATACAATTCATCGTTCCATCGAATGCGTTATTCGCCGTGGCCAATGCGCAAAGAACCATAAGTCTTTCGCAAAACCTTTGTCTCGAAAACTCGCAACGTCGACTCATCAGTTGTTGTTATCGTCCAAGCCTCTGCGCCATAGAGAAAACTGTATAAACATAAATTTAACTTGCAAGGTTACACCTTTTATTGTAATTATCTTCTCAGATAGAATTTTTCAATATCTTTTTCTCCTTATTTATTCTTTTACCAGAAGATGATACGGAATTTCTTGTTGCCATTTCTTGAATTAAAACATGTAGAAAATGTTCGCACTTTAAAACTTTGAAAAAGGCCATAAAGTCTTTGAGTGAAAATATACTAACCTAATTTAGTACTACCACTATAATAATTTTACTTACTTATTCTGCCGCATATTTCAATATTTGACTCCAAGCCTGCTGTGAAATTATTTATTTAATAAAAAGTAAACATCTGTTGCTGACAACTTGACAGTTTTATGAGATAACTCTCTGCATACCTTTCAGAGAATGGAAATTTGCACAAAATATGAAAGTGTAACATAACTGCAAGGCATTTATTTATATACAAGTATATTTTCTTTACAAATTCAGAGACACAGTTCCAATTAAATATCCTACATAGAAAACCCATAATTGGTTTCATAAATAATTCAAATGGTTTATGCAACCATTTGTTTAAGATCTTTCCGCCCGTGTGTCAACAGTAATTATAACATAATAAAGAGATTGTGAAGGGAGACTTCTCACCTGTATCGTCGCATTCGTTTCGTTTATTTTGTTTTTTTTCACTATTATCTCCTCTAACGGCTATTTATTTTAATTAACATTATACAAGTAATAATAGACATTGTATCCATATGCATTTCCTGCTACACAACAATAGAAAAACAAATAACATGACAAATTGACGTTACGTTTATTATTAACATTATTATTTTTGATTTATCAAAATTTTCTAAAATATCTTTTGTGCTGCAAAAATAATTTGTTTGACTATTTTTCCGTTACTCATCCAAGGTGCCTTCCAAAGTAAACATGACTTTTTGAATCTAGCGCCCTCTGGTGGCTATATATCAATTGGTGCGTTAGAATCTGCTATTTTTATAGATTGTCCAGTGAGAATTCCATGACATTTCATTGATTGGAAGTAAAGTTATTGCGTTTTAAATGTCAGTGTCTTTGTGTTATCGGTGCGAAAATGAGCTTTGAACAAAGTGCCAATATTAAATTTCCTTTTAAAATTGGTAAAACTTTTACCGAAATGTTTCAATTGATGAAACAAGTTTATGGTGATGATTGCCTATCCCGTAGCAGAGTGCACGAGTGGTTTCAACGTTTTCAAAATGGTCGTGAAGACATAAATGACCATCAACATGTGGGCCAATCAAAATGCATGATCACCAGAAATTCCATTGAAACTGTGCTTGAATTCATCAAAAAACAACCGAAATTATCATGAAATTCATGGAAATGGAATTGAGCATCTCCAAAACTTCGATTTATCGCATTTTGACCGAATATTTGGGCTTACGAAAGGTGTGTGCATGGTTTGTTCCGCACAAATTGACTGACGACCAAAAATTGCTCACAATCCAACATTCGAAGAACGGTTATTTAAGCAAAAATCACATTTTAACCATTAACCACTACCCGTCTTCACTTGATATGGCTCTGTGTGACTTCTTCTTTTTCGGAAAAATACATTTGCCCATGAAAGGAAAGCGTTATGCAGAAATAGAGGCCATTCAAAAGGATTGCACCGATATACTGGCGGCCATATCGGCAACGAGCTAAAACACTGGTTCGACATGCTTTTGGACCGTGCAAAAAGCTATATTGAATCAGAAGGAGACGATTTTGAATAAAATAAATTTATTTTGCCGAAAGAATCATTTGTTATTTTTTTTTTAAGTCCTGTGTCATCTAATCTAGGCACCTTGGTGCTTTTAATTTTTCCGGCTATGGCCAATATTTCTTCTTCACTAACTAGCAGTGGTGGCTCTACGTAATAAGGTGGTGATTTGGAAACAAAATTTCGACAAGCGTCCTCATGAGAGATGCACTTTTGGGGTCTTGTGCCTTATATTTGAATTTTGACATGCAAATTTGGTATGCTGTTCCCCAAGGACCTACGTTTGCTTCCTCACGGAGATTTTCAAAACAATTATTCTTACTGCGGCCAATGGCTGACTTCAGAAGCTTCCTCTGAAATTTTACTATTTTTCTGAAACTGTTTGCATTTTCTCGACATTTATTACGTTGAAGGCGGCGTCTAGCAGAATTAGAGAGCTTTCTGAACCCAGCTATTTCTTCATTCCACTAATACGCTGGTTGTTTTGGGGTACTGTACCGTACTACACTTTTATCTTTTTAAAATTGTAGCTCAAAATGTTAGCAACAAATGGTACAATTTATCTCGTTACGGTAACCTCTAAGATTGATCATTTGTTATTAACATTTTATTTGCCCCCGAATATTTAAAATAACCGTGTAATTTTATAAATTGGAAATCGTTGTCAAAAACGCTTATCGCTAAACTCGTATATTAATAGAACAATTTGGTATATTGTGATATATACATTTTCGTCCATTCCGACATCCACATTTTCATTTCCAAACTTGTTATTCCTTAACAGCCGACCATAGTACCGTTTAATATTCATGCATAGTTGAACATTAAACGAACCATTTTCATAAAGCTTGTGCTATTCTTGTCCTAACCACTGAGTGGTCTCTTTGCTCTTAATGTACTTGACATTGACAAATCTGTGTTAGTAGTAAAAATACATTGAAGTTGTGATTAGTTAAATCACGAGCCCGAAGTGCACGAGCAGGATAAATGAAAAAAAGCCATAAATAGCAAATAAGCAACAACAAACTATAGAGAATTGGGAGACGTTTGTGTTAATTATTATAGCACAAGCAGTAATTATTTTAATTAATGAAAGGCAACCCAGTCATAGTTGATAGCCAACGCAATCAAAAGGAAATGGCGGTCGACAAGCGTCAGAATGGTGTTTGCCTATTATGTTAAGAATACCCGGATATGAGTAGTATACAATGACTTCTTTGTCAGTTGAATTTCAAGAATTCAGGATAACCAATAGCCGAAGATGGATCACTCTTCACAACGATAATGCTAGCTCTTACAGATCGACTTGCACATTAATTGCACATTTGAGCACTCAAAACTTGATTGGAATATCTCACGGAGTGGGCAAGAGTACTTGGACCATTAGTTTAAACGCATTCAAAAGTATATAAATCTAAATGGAGAATATTTTAGAAAACAATAAAATGATTTTTAATATTTAAAGTTATTTTTTGTGCTCAAATCCTAAAATATAAAAGGCAACCTACATACATATTATAGTATTTTACGCGTAATTTGAAAAAAGTTTTGGATTACTCGTAGTGTAATCTGCACTAGTATGTCTTCTTCTTCTTTTGCATTAGAACCACGGGTCGTTATAAGCCGAGAACACAAAACTGCGCCAGTTGCTTCTATTTTTTTTCGAGGTCACGCCAGTGATACATTTCGTGAGCAGCCAGGCGACTGTCGTACAACTATGAGCATCAAATCGAAAGAGATTTTAGCTCGATTATCAGCTTCCATACGATCAACATAGCTTAACCAGCGCATTCACTGGATTCTTAAGCGCTTAACTATATTGTCGTCGTAAAGTTAATAAAGTTCGTGAATGCATATTCTTCAATATTCATAGCTCACGCACAGGACTTCAAAGATCTAGCAGAGGACAGTTCTCTCGGTTCGTCATCGTGTATGCTTATGCATCGTATAATATAAAATTCGTCCGTTTCCTACAATACTATATTGTAGGAAACGCGTTAGAGATCTCGCTTGTCTGGTGTCGAACGCCTCGGTGAGGTCCTTCCCGATTTCAGAATCACTAACCGTACGACATGTTCGAAGTATAAAACGTTGAGTTTGTTTATTTGCATAAGTGCATATTTATGAGTTTCGGAGGTGATTTCTACATAGCAGTTAGGGAAACAATTGCTAACCTAAGCTAAATGAGTGAATACCGCAAGAAAATAATATACATAAATGGTATATATTGAGTACGAGAATTACGGAGTAACTTACTAGTCTAATAAATGGTCGCATTTTCAGACTTCACAAATCTTTGTTTTCTGAATTCAATTTAGCATCAAAGGCTTTAAAATACAGCGTACAGTGTACATATATTCCCAATAAGGCAAATGCCATACCCATAAGTTTGTTAAGGTTAGGCGTCAGTATTTCGTCTAAACACTCATGCACTTATATTAAGGATTTTGTTTGCAGTAGAGAATAGGTTACTTTTAAGGCATCTGAAAAAGACTATGGACATTTTGTTTTAGAAAGTCAAACTCCAATTCAAGTTCATAATTTTGTTCTAGCAAAATTATTTTATGGTTCTGAATGATGAAGGGTCTTTCCTTAAATATTGTATTTTTCCTAACAACAAGTATTTTTCCTAACAACAAGTAATTCATCAAATATAACGGTTGATCCAATTAGAGATACTATTTTCAAGTCTTCATGTTACTTTTGTTCAGTATTATTCGGCTTTTCACCATGGAAAGGCACCGTTTACCAATATGGTTCCATACCCATTGAACAAACAAAATTGTCACATTTGGGACGAAAAATAACCTGAAGAATTTCAAGAGCTGCAATTTCATCAAGAAAAAATATCGGTTTGGGGCCGCTGGAACTGTCGGTCCATATTTCTTTAAAAACGATGCCTGTGAGCAAGTAATCGCCAATTTGATACCAGAAATGTGAATTCGGCGTCATTTGCCTTCAACTAGACGCCACCACTTCCTACGTATAGCATCAATGGATTTATGAAAAGAGAATTCAATGAGCATATAATTTCACGTTTTCGGTCGGTCGTTTGGCCACCAAGATCGCGTGATGTCACTCCGATAGAGTTCTTTCTGTGGGGATTTGTAAAGTCTAAAGTCTATGCGGACAATTCCGTTTCGATTCAAGCCTTGGAGCGAAACATCAAGCGAGTTATTCGCCAGTTAAGAGTTGAAATGCTCGATTGAGTTATAGGAAATTGGACTTAACGGATGGACCACCTGAGACGTAGCCACGGCCAACATTTGAAGGAGATGATATTCCAAATATTAATGCCAGAGAATGCTCTTTCGATTGTTAGTAAACACTTCCCATAAAATGTGCAGTTTCTGCGTTTAGGGAACCTTAAAATTGACCCTTTACATATGTGGCATTATGCTTTCCAATACTTGCGTCGTGGTGGCAACTTAAACATCCGCGTTTATACATAAATATTATAATTTAATTTTTTCACATATTACCACTTTTTTTTGTTTTTTTTTTTATACTAGGAGGAAGCATCGAAAGCCGGAGTGCGCGACTTTAATCCGCTAAACCTAACCTACTCCAACCTCATATCTCTCCCACGGGACCACTGGACAAAGTATTACTTCATGGGAGAGAAGAAGACGTTTAAGTCTCCTCTATTGCACGGACTGACTGACACCTAATCTGTTCTAAATGTCTCAATTTTATCATAATTTGATAATTTCTCTGTACACGTCGGACAGTATTGACTAAAGTCATGACGATATTTAAATAGGTAGCTTCTGAAGCAACCATGCCCACTGAGTATTTGGGTAAGGTGGAAATCCAGGAAATCCTATCCACAAATGTATGTCCGAAATCAGTCGGTAGGACCACCGTTCTTTGCATGAAGTTTGCCACCGTCGCTGCCACATTGCAATGCTTTTTATTCTCTCTCCTCTTTTTGCTGTGGTAGACGTCTCTGATGAGTTATATATTCGCGTGAATTCGTCTCCCTGGATGTCAATCGGCGCCATACTGGCTAATACCTCAGCAGCGTCATTTGAAATGGTTCGGAAAGCACTTATCACACGTATTGCTGAAAGCCTATGCACTGTGTTAATTGGTCTAGCATATGATTTTGTTTTTAGCGCCTGTATCCATATTGGAGCCGCGTACAGGATCACTGAGCTTATTGCCTTAGCTATTAAACTTCGTCGGCTGGAACGCACACAGTCTTTATTTGCCATCATTATAGATAACGCATTATATATTTTATTTGCTTTACTTGTCGCATTTTCTAAGTGGTCCTTGAACTTTAATCTTGAGTCCACTATTACCCCAAGATACTTCAACTGCGGCTGTGAAGTAATCTCGCATTCTGCTATGGTCAGCGATATTTTCTCCTCAATCTTCCTTGAGCTTATGAGCAGGACTTCTGTTTTCTGCTCAGCCAGCTCAAGACTCATGGTAGCAAACCATCGGCGCAGACCACTTATGCTGTCATTGCATTTGATTCGGAGGTTATCCAGATGTTTAGCTACAGCTACCACCATGAGGTCATCCGCATAAGCAATTGTTTTCACATTTTTTGGTTGCGGTATTTTTAACACCCCGTCGAATATCAGGTTCAATAGCAGCGGGTCTAAAACCGAGCCTTGCGGTACTCTACTGGTGATAGTGTAGCTCTGAGTGCCCTCGTCCGTCTCGTATAGCAATCTCCTATTTTGAAAATAAATCATTATAATATTTATCAGATAATGAGGAGCGTGTATATCGTGTAGAGCTTTTATTATATTTGCCCACTTTGCGGAGTTGAACGCATTATTCACATCCAGGGTTATTAGCGCGCAGTATTTTTTCCTACCACCCTTCCATCTTTTTCCACTTATTGCACATTTTGCAGTATCAACTACTTCTCTTAGTGCGTCAATGGTGGACCTCTTTTTAATAAAGCCGTCTCTCTGATAATCCCCCGGCTTTTTGGATTGCTAACTCCAAGCGGTTTCTTACAATGCTTTCGTACACTTTCCCAATTGTGTCGAGCATGCAAAGAGGTCGACAAGATGAAGGTTCTTCTGGTGGCTTATTTGGCTTTGGCAGTAGAACCAGACGCTGCATCTCCCACTCTATTTGGTATACCATTTATTCCTGGCGCTTTGGAGTTTTTGATTTTTTTCGCAATAGCCAATAGTTCGTCTTCTGTGACTAATAGGGGTGGCTCCGTAGCTTGGTTTCCTTTAATACAGGAAATGGAGGCATGTGTAGGGAATAACGCTTCGACAACATTTTTCATAAACAATGCGTTCTTTGGCTGCTGAGACTTATTTTTAAATTTCGACATACAGATTTTGTATGCCGTTCCAGGGGTCTATGTTCGCCTCTTCACAGAGCTTTTCGAAACAGGATCTCTTACTACTGATAATGGCTGATTTCAGGAGCTTTTTCTGGCACTTAAATGCTCCTCTGAGGCTGATTTCGTTGTCACCTCCCTGGTTACGCTGTAGGCGGCGTCTAGCTGAGTGGCAAAGCTTCCTCAGCTTGGCACTTTCGTCGTTCCACCAATATACCGGCTTTCGATTGTTAGAGTATCTCGTCTCACATATTACCTCAACTTGCAGCAAATTGCTAGCCTTCCTTGCGTTTTCATAAAACACCCATTTGTTGTGCATGTGTTTTCTTGTTAGCTTCATGCGGGTCATCTTTCTCATAATCACACATAAGTACCTCTTCAACATAGCTATAGAAATAAATTATTTTTATATACAACTAAGGTTCACATAGCCTGCGAAGTGCTTAGCAACCTTGACATGCATATTTTATGGCAGCAGTAAATTTAAAATTGAAGTGTTCGAAAATTAGTTGAATGCAAATTCAACGACACCATCAAAAACTAAATATGAAGAGAACAGTTTCTTCTTTTTTGTTAATTTAATGCGATATTTCACAGCATTTATTATCAAAAGTGGTTCAAAGGCGTAACTTCGCTGCCGACTCTCGCTCAACCTCGAGGCACAGTTTAGCATGAATTTGTAACCGTAACCGCAGGCTTCACAACGTCTGTCAATGTTGAACAAAAACCTGCTTAACACATGAAAAAACTTATGAGTATTTTATTTCTGCATTTGAGTGCGAAGAAATAGCAATGCAATAATTAACACTAATATATATACTTGTATATATTTATTATATAGCTTTTTGTTTTATGGGTACTTTTGTGATGAAAAGTTTCCCAAGGGAGTCATTAACACAGATATATCGAAAAATAAATTTAACTAATCTTTATGTATCGCTTATAATATTATGTTTTTATATATTTTATGTTAACATAGCAATTTAGTTGTTTTATTTCGACTTTATTAAGAGTTACTAGTTTTAATTCATTTGTTTTTCCTTTCTTACTTTGTTTGTAGAAAATGCTTTTAGAAGTGCAAAGCCGGATCTCACATCATTCGACAAAAGAACTATAATTTTTATCAAATACTTGCTGACCACGCAACCGTTGTCCTGCGTGAAATTATGTGTTTTGAAATGAAAAGAAAGTTGAATTTATGTTGTGTTGAAAATCATTTATTTGCGATTTTTCTATATTTTTTTTTAATGTAGTGCAGCTTGATAAACACAATTTTTTGGATTCTTTTCTGGTGCGTAAATGTAGATGAGTTTCGAACTCGTGAACATGCCACGTATAACTGGCCGTGTGAAAAACATAGCATTTCCAGATTTATGACACACTCTTCTAGCGACTATCCTTGTGACCTGTTGATTGTCATCGCAAATGCAATTTTCCCTGGAAACTGAATACGATTGAACTGAAATGGCTGTCCCCTTGTATTCGATAACTGCGTTACAATCAGTCGGGTTCCATTACACAGTTTCGGCGCATGAAGATTGTGAAACATAATAATGAAAGATCCATGTTTGAGACGCAAATGATGCTGCGGCATACTAAGCCTCTCCAAAGAATTAAGAAATTCCACTGGATAATTCACGGCTTCGTCTTCATTGTCAAGACGATCGATCGATTTGTATGAGCCCAACCCTCTCGGAATTTGACTTTGAATCTTCCAGTCTAAATCTTTAACATCGGCATTTTTGACAGCTAGAATTGCGCGTACACTCAAGCAATCGCAGTTACGATAATTTGGCCAATGATTGGATAATCATTCGTGATGAGTTCATCTTTCGTTGAAGTGAATTGGCAAAAGACAGGTGAAATTGAAATCAAACCACTGGAAGTATCAACCGAAATTCGCACATTTCATATTATATATTATATATTATCATACAATGTAAAATGTCATCATCAATGTCATTTTTTCGCATCCCATAATTGGCTCGAATTTGAAGGCTGATTTGTCGAAATGATCTTCGCGAAAACTATGCGAACTTCAGTGGCATGCGAAGTAGATTTCGCATTGTCCATCGTTTGTTTCCAGTGATTATCATGTTCCGGCAATTGCGGGCATGCTTCTCAAAAGGCTGCACACACTGTATCATTCACAATACGCAATGATTTAAATGAAGTTGAACTGCGAGACGCACAACAGTCGGAACCCTTTCATGAATTGCAAAAGTAAATATCCTACAAAGCGCTTTATTACAGTTAACGTATCGACCGTATCGTTCAAGACCAATAACCGCCACGTTGCTTCCTTTGGTGACGTACTAACAAACGTATTTTATCAATTTCACCAAATTTCAATATTAAACATTGATATGAGTTTTGAATGTGAATTAGACAATAATTGTGAATATAGTACGATCCATGTGTTATCAACTTCGATATACATACACTCTTCTACATTGAATGCTGAATGTTCTGCCATTGTGGTCTGGTAAGCGACGCCGAAAGAATGGATATCCATCATTTCTAGTTTATTTTTCCGAAGGAAAAGAACGTAGATAGTGTTTATTGTCACACATACAAACCGAAGTGGGATTGTAGTGTCCGCAAGGTCCATAAACCATATTGGTTTTCGCCACTTCGTGTAATACTGGATCTTCCTCTGCATCAGGAATTTCCGCAGAAATTATTTCGTCAATTTGATCTGGTGTACCCACCATCCAAAGAAGAATGTGTGCGTGCGGCACACCTCTCTTTTGCCAATCAACAGAGTACCTCTAGCATCTAACAGCATCATATAAACCTTACGTTGCTGCAAGATCCATCAAACATCGTAACTGTTGCTTGAAAAGTCGTGCTGTGACATCGTGACGATGGCTTGCAGATTGACCGCGATCCATAATTCCGCACGTATGTCACCGCCTCCTACTTCTTGCTTCGCCTTGCCTTGCCTTGGGCTGCCATACGTTGATGGCAAAAAGAACGCCGACCGATATTAGGGCGACCTCTTCGTGGCTCCGTAACAAATTTTAATCTGCAATTGATCTCTTTGTGTGAAACACACGTAAAGTTTTCATTGAATAATTTTCAATAATTTTTCTTTGAATAGCCGGAATACTCGTAAAAAGGCAAGCGACCGAAATTGAACGATTCAAATAATTTACAAATCAAAATATTGAAAAACAAAACAAACAAAACTTAAAAAAAAATTGTATGGAAACAAGTTGCTCTTTGGAATTAACCAATTTTCCGACTTTTCCTCATGAAAAGTATAATGTATTTTCATTTCTAAATCTTCCTCGATTCACAACGACTAACCGCTGAAAATTTCATCAAGATTGGTTGAGCTGTTCTCGAGCATTAGCGTTACTAACAGCATACATTCGTTTGTATAAGAAAAAGAGAAGGGCTCTTTTTAGGGGGTTTCCGGAAACTATTCGAATTTTTTTCGCTATAAAACCCATCTTTGAACGACAACGAACATTAAAAAAAAAAGAATTGCCAAAATTGGTCCAGGCGTTGTTGAGTTATACGCTTAGCAACACACTTTGCGATTCTTTTTTATATATAGTATAATATATATGTATAAGAAGATGAGAAAGGCTTCTTTAAAAATTAAAATTCTTAAACTGTCCTTTTGCAAAAATGAGATGAAGATTCAATCATACTTAAGAGTTTTCTCATCTTAGTTTCAATAGTAATATCATTTTGGTGAATAATGGTGCATATGAGAATCAGTTTGTGCACAAAAGATCAGGAAGACTTAAGGGCGCATTTAGCTTTTCTTCAAAGCAAAAAACTTTAAAAATTATATAAAATATATCTTCAGGCTTATCTTAGTATGTATATGTATGTTCATATATTAAATATAATAACTGAACATGTCGAACTTTCGACGTCGATTAGTTTTTGCGCGAGGCATACCACCAGGTGACTACATGGCCTCATCTTTCATTGGAAAGATAAAATAAATTTTTAAAAGCCACTTCGACATTGTTGCGTACGTATATATGTTGCAAACAACTGCATTCACTACCCGCTTACTTCAGCTAATAACAAATTATTCGTAACCATTACAATAGGTAATGACACGGAAAAACACGATGAAGATCACTTTTTGAGTGAAATAGTGGCTGAAGAAATAACAGTTTGACTCTTTAGTGAGGCATTTCCTGGTTTTTTTTTTTTTTGAAGATATATGTATACACGCCGTCACAATTTTTCTTGTCGTACATTGAAACTGTTATTAAAAGAACCACATTTAATTCAAACTTGTATGAGGTACAAAACAACAAAACACTTCATCTCAAAAAAAGTGAGTTTCTTGCACTTCTCGACATCAACTTCTTTAGGGGTTACCATCAACGTCCAAGTTTCCGCCATTATTGGAGTACGAGATTCGACTCAATACTAAGATTTTTACATGTAAAAGATAATTCAAAAATCGCGGAAATCAACTAAGATTAACTATTTAACTTGTTACATGTGGAACATGTAGAGTCAATCGAAAAGGACTTCCTTCAATCATGAAGCCAGATAAGCAAATGAAAACAGGTGATGTAAAAAATAGTGGCATAGATAGATTGGGAACTTTTGAAAATGTTCATTAATACTTATGTCATATGAAGGCAAACACATGGAAAAATCACTCTGCAGGAATAAAGACAGTCCATTGCTCAAAGCCTAATGACGCAAAAGGATATTGGTGCCAATAAACGAAACTTAAGTCAGACGCCAACACAAAACGTCGTGGTAAGGGTGCGTCGGTTGCAACTGATGTCCGATTAGGTAACTTGAGAGTACATTGGACAATATTTGTTGATGGCCATGGAAGATATGAGATATGTAGCATGAAAAAGATTGTGTCACCGAATATAATGGCATTTGTAAATGAAATAGTTTAAGCTCCTTAAATCCGTCGGCACTTCTAAGTGCCATATTCTTTTCGTACACTGCGTTATCGTTCAAATTTATAAACTTCTTTTTTTGTTAATAAAATACGTATATGAATGAAAAGATTGAACAATAAATTAGAAATATTCATTTTTTCTGAGCTTGATCAACTATTATTATAGTAAAATATAACCATAATATTTTCTATTAACAGTACGTATTTAAAAAAAAACAGCCAGAACTGGTTAAATGAGTTAAGCATCCATCCCCTCTATCCGGTAAAACTGGCGCATCCTAATACGCCAGCTTAATTCACCACAGCTGATGACATTACAACACAACACCAATGTAACACACCACTCTCGTACGCAACCCAACTCACAAAAGGAAGCGACAACGGGAAAGCCCATCAATTCGTCAGCTGCAGTTCGCCCATCAACACATCAACATTCGTCATACACAAATTCGATTCCTAACTGCGCCGCGTATTCACTATAGTGGTTTTTTATACATTCGATCTACACAAGCCACACATGGACACTGTGCTCAACATTCATCGACAAGATATTGACTCCTACGCGCTATACTCAACAAAATACGTACGATCAAATGATCTCCCCGCGTACGGTTTCGTCTGCTGATCGTATTAATTACATTTTTATTTTATTTTGCATTTTATTGGTAAATGGTTTTATATTAAATAAATTCAAATTGTATTCAAAAACCAAGAGTAACTTTTTTCTCGCCCTCGTTTAAACAGGAATGATACATTTTCATATGTATCCGCACATGGCTTATATATTTTCTTATGCTCAGCCTCGATGTTATCTTTTCATTAAAGCAGAAACGAAACAAGTCCATTGTATGCTGCTTCAACGCCAAAATATCAACGACATTTTCATTGCGGTTCCCCTTTATTTTTATGGTATTCCTTTTTAATTGCTTTTAATGTGTTTTGGTTATAATGGATTGTATGGCCTCCTTGCTGTTATCAAGCATACAAAAAATAATAAAGACGGTAGGTGAACAATATACATAAGAAAAAATAAGTTGTAAATTGACAAAAATAAGACGCACTAATAAATATAATGAACACAATAATATCAAGATACAAAAATATGAATAACTACGAGTATACAAAGGAATGCAATAAAATTTTAACAAAGTACATTTACAACGTGGAGAGCAAAGAAAAAGCGTTTGAAAGGAAAAATTTTATGCTTATGATTTAATAATTTTTTTAGAGTGCTTTTAGGAATATTTGTGTACGACTTACTGTATGCCAACCTGTTATCAGGACATGCTGTAATGGGGTTTCGTCCATAGCTGAGGTATGCTCAGCCGCTCCAGGGTCAGCCTTGGGACCCTCGAACCCTTAGCAAAAATATTTACTTTTTATAGTAGATATATCCACACCCCTTATGTGGCCAGCCAGACCAGCTTATATTTATATGGCGAGCCAGGTGGAATCGATTGGATTTGGTGTGCCAGGCGTTGGTTCTTGTTGAAGTCGGCACGGTAATTACGGTAAGGTGGTGTTCCTTCTATCTTCTGGTGAAGAGTAGTCACTCCCAGACACGGCGTTTACTGACTCTGTTCGAGGCAGCGCAGCTGTGGCTGATATATTAAAGGTGCACTGGTGTGCGGGCAGCGGTAGTGACGCTGCTCGAGGCAGCGCAGCTGTGATATCGCAAACCAACTGAGACTACGGTCGAGCCATTGCGCGCACTGATATCACACCGAGTTGGTGTCGGTGTAATACCGTTTCAACGCAACGCTTGCCAAAACTAACTACATCGATTGGTGTGTTACCTTTTCAATGCAATGCCTGCGAAGACTAACAAAATACCTAATTGTAAGGCAGAGCCATTGCGAGCACTGGTATCACACCGAGGTGTCATACCTTTTCAACGCAGTGCCTGCGAGGCCTAACAAAGTACCCAATTTTACTGTATATAAGGCAGAGTCATTGCGAGCACTGCTATCACACCGAGGCGTGCTACCTTTTCAACGCAATGTCTACCACAACTAGCTACAGTAGAGGCCCGCTAATCCGGACATGGCCTAATCCGGATTCCACTGTAATCCGGACAGGGTAAAAAAATTCAAAATTTCTATTATGTCCCTTGTAATCCGGACCGACATTTTCTATCCGTATTCTCTAATCCGGATCGCATGTTTATTATTCACTACATTCGCTTTTATGCTTTATTGTTTTAAGTTTTTTGTTTTTTTGGAACATATGTATTATTTGTTACAATAAACAAACAGAAATTTATAAATACTTTTTCTAAGTACATAGTTCTGATATGTCTTTGGTAATTCGGATTCCCTTATATTCCGGATAGGGGCCGGTTTTAATTGATCCGGATTAGCGGGCCTCTACTGTACTTCACTTACCACTGCCTATTGCTGCTGGCTGCTGTGCGACCGTCCTCGCTGGCGAGCTGGAAGAAATGATCGCATTCGGTTTTTTTTTTTTTTTTTTTTTTTGAAGAGATGTGGGGGGGAAATCTTCGAAAGACACCCTGGCAGGTAGTGTCGGATTCGCTTGATGCGCCTACCGACTAAAACCCCCCCACACTGGTTGCCAACCATATGGTTATGAACCTAGAAGATAAATTGCGGGAGAAGGAGGAAGATTCAGTTGTGAGCGGTGGTGGCCCTCAAAAGAATCTGACGCTAATAAGCGAAGCTCGAGGTTTTGGTTAGCTGGGAGCGGAAGGATTTGTCAGGATACATGGCCTTCTGAAACGGTCGGTTTTCTTGCACCTGAGAGTGGCAAGACAGTTGATGCTGGGGTTTGCGTGGGATGCAACTGACGCCCGGAGATTTGCAGCGTAAGAAATAGGTGCCGATTGAATGGAAGGGAGATTTGTTTCCACTAGGATCTGTTTGTTTCTAACATACCACGGGAAACTAAGGGCTGATCTGAATAGACGCATGTATGTGGATTGAAGCCTGGACAGTTGTCTGGGTGAGGCAGAGCCCCAAATAGGGATGGCGTAGGAGCAGATGCTTCTAATGATGGCATTAAAAGCTCGCTTTTTGGTGCTTTGTGAAACCTTTTTATTGGTGAAAAAGGTTTTAATGCGCCGAAGGCGCCATTGGCTTTACCTCGAACTGCTGTGATTTGTTTCGTCCAGGTTAGCCGCCTGTCGAAGACAACACCGAGGTATTTCGCGGAAGGGCTCCATTTGATGGGGAACCTATTTACCAAGATTTTTGGTGGAATGCGTTTCCTCCGTGAAAAGAATATTGCCTCTGATTTGGTTGTGTTGATGTCGAATCTCCACAACCAGTACCAGTCGAGGACGGTGGGGATGAATTTATTGAGGGCGGATGTGCTGAAGTTAATTGTACGGGAGGCGTACAAGAAGGCGACATCATCTGCATATTGTGCTGTAAGGATTTTCTCCTCGGTTGGGATGTCGTAACAATAAATGTTGAACAGCACTGGGGAGGAAAGTTTGGACCCCTGAGGAACTCCCGCCGTGATCGGGTGAGCTTCGGAGAGCTCACCATTCACCCTAGCAGTGATTTGCCGGTCAGACAGGAAGAAGATTTAACTAAGCCAATGAGGTATTGTGGGAAATTTAGTTTTATAAGCTTGTAAATAAGCCCATCATGCCAGACCCGATCGAATGCTTGTTTACAGTCAAGCAGGAGCATAGGGATGTGTCTTCCTTTGTTGAGGTTGTTAGCGACAAATTCGGAGACCCGCAGAAGTTGGTGTGCGGTGCCGTGTTGCTTTCGAAATCCATGTTGGAAGTCGGGAAGAATTTTCTTTTCCGAAACAAATTTCTCCAGTCGGGAAAGAATTATGCTTTCGGCTACTTTGCTGAGGGTGCAGAGTAGGCTGATGGGGCGATGGTTTGCCGGATCGCTTAGAGGTTTTCCCTGTTTGGGAAGAAATACGACTGTGGCGGCTTTCCAGGCCGGAGGAAAATATTGGAAGCGCATCATCGCGTTTATGATGTTGTTTAGGGCAACAAGATCGCATTCGGTGTGAAGTGCTTGCTTATATAGCAGCATAGCGCAGCTTTCGTCAGCGTAGTGAGGTAAGTTGTGTGCGTAGCTTTCAATGCGGTGAGGTGAAGTTTAGTACGTGTAGAATAATTCTAGTATGGTGGAAAGCTCTGTGTTGAGGTATGGTGAGGTTAAATGATGTACAGTATTGAAGTCAATTATTGTAAGGTGGTAAAAGCCACGTTACAGTGCCTTTTGGACTCTTATGTAATAAAAAAGTCCAGTGAGTGGTGTCTTTTTAATCTTTTAACCTATTCTCCAGCACTTGACTCGCAAATATATTTTCCAAAAGGAAGAGTTAAAGTGCATCTGCACTTTTCTGGAAGTACTAATAGAGTTGTCACTTTATGCTAGCAGTGCAGTATCATTAGCATTGGTTACCGTCATTATGAAGTCAGAGTTGGTCACTAGAAGTTCTGCTGTATTTAGAATGTAGAGCACAGGGATGAATACATTGCCTTGGTGCACGCCAGCACGAACAAGTCTCAAATCCGACTCAGCATCGCGGAATCCAACATAGAACTTCCAATTATGCGAGTAAAACCTAAGCAGAAAATAATAGGGCGTTGGTAGTTCGGGTTTTCCATGTTTAAGAATTAAAATAACCTCTGCATATTTCTTTTGCAATGGAAAAGACATAGTCTGAACATTCTATTAAAAAGCTTGACAATCATGCCGATTACTTTTTCGTGTAGCACTTTAAGTGCAAACGAATTAATTCTCTCATTCTCCTCCTGCACTTCCACAACATTTATTTCAGCAATCGGAATGAGCAACTTATTCCTCCATTTGACAAGCAACTTCCGAAAAATTCCTGACTGTCTCATTGGTGCATCCATCACTCAACTCGTTAGGAGTAAAAGTGTTTTGAAGGTGTGTGTCAAACACCTCGGCTTTCTCTGCATTGATCCTGCACCAATGGCCTCTGCTTTTAGAATTGGTGAGCATCTAAAATCCTAATATGAAAAACATATATTTTATGATGACTGGCCTTATAAAACTCTCCACAGAAAGATAATAATATTTGCTTCTAAAAAAGTTGATCTACAAAAGCTGATTAAACCAATAAGGAAGAGCTGATGTAGTGCGGGTATAGCCGAATACTTTATACTCTTGCAATCAAAGCCGACGAAATATAGTACTTTAACACAGGTGCTGGCAAAACTTATATTAATCTAGTTTGGCCGATATATGTGATATAAATATATATACATTTTTATATTATTTATATCAGGGCTAAAGGAAGTTTTGATCCAATTCAATTCATTTTTGACACATATCTCCAGACTCACCAATATTTTTGAGAAAAACTCAGCCATTCGTATGGGGATCTCTATAATTAATAATTTAATAGTGTATTGTACGGGAAGAAGTCGTGGCTTATTACTTATTTCGTTAATTTTCACACTGTAACGTAAGAATACCAGGATAATATAACATACCGAATTTGGGTGTAGCCGGTCCAGTAGGTTCCGAGATATGGATTTTCACCTAAATAAAGGCGGTGTCACGCGCATCGTCTATCGTTCACATCGCATCCTATCAGGACTTTTCTTACCATCTCGTCCATTAAAAAGCAAAACTAGTTATATGGGGAGAGGGTGCGGTTATTATCCGATTTAATATATTTTCACATTGTCGATAAGGGTTGGTATATGATATGTGCTCAGCACATTTGGTAATTGTAGTTTCATTGGGTTAAGAAATATATGTATCAAACCTTTCATAGGACGGGGTTAAGACCATTTTTAGGAAATTTTAGCGCACGGGTGTTTCTTGATATTTTAATATCTTGAAACAAAGTACAGTTACAGTTGTAAGCTTAGTTGTGGCATCTTATAAGTTTTCAATTAATGGCATTTTGAAGACATGACGGTGGACCATCTACGAACGCCTGATTTTTTTGTTACCAAGTTACACCTTGCACAGACGGACAGAAAGACACTCAACCGGATTTCAACTCGGTGGTGCAATGCACGAAAATGTGAGAAGGGAACACGCCAGTACTGCTTCAAGTTGCGGTGCAGCAAGCATACCTCTCAGTCTCATACGGGCGGAAGCTATTTAATTGCTCAATTCACCTTCAACTCAAGTAAGTATCAGTAGACTTCAAGGAAAACCAAAATATACAAGGTGCATACCAAAGTAACCAGGACTTTTGGAATCAAGCGCCCCGGTGGCGCCATCTACGGATGCGTTAGAATCTGCTATCTTTATCGATTGTCCAGTGAGAATTTCGTGACATTTCATTGATGGAAGTGAAGTTATTGCGTTTTAAGTGTCAATATATTTGTGTTACCGGTGCGAAAATGAGCTTCAAACAAAAAAATCAAAAAATTGGTAAAACTTTTACCGAAGCGTTTCAATTGATGAAACAAGTTTATGGCGATGATTGCTTATCCCGTAGCAGAGTGCACGAATGGTTTCAACGTTTTCAAAGTGGTCGTGAGGACATAAATGACGATCAACATGTGGGCCAATCAAAATCCGTGATCACCAGAATTTTCATTGAAACTGTGCTTGAATTCATAAAAAAACAACCGAAATTATCATGAAATTCATGGAAATGGAATTGAACATCTCCCAAACGTCGATTTATTGCAATTTGAACAAATATTTGGGCTTACGAAAGGTGTGTGCACGGTTTGTTCCGCACAAATTGACTAACAACCAAAAATTTCTCAGAATCCGACATTCGAACTACAGCTTGTGACCGATTCTTTGACCAAAAATCACATTTTAACCATTAACTACTATCAGTATTCACCTGATATGGCACCGTGCGGCTTCTTACTTTTCCTTTGCACCAGCATACTGGCGGCCATACCGGCCAACGCGCATTCGTTCGACATGCTTTTGAACCGTGAAAAAAGCTGTCTTGCAGCAGAAGGAGACTATTTTGAATAAAATAAATTGGTTTTGCCGAAAAAACCATTTGTTCTGTTTCTTTTTTAAGTAACTTTGGAACGCACCTTGTATAAAACAATAGAAGTTTTATGATGGCGGAAAAATTTAACGAACAAACGTTTTGTATGCTGTAAAAGCGTGACGTGTAAAAGCGCCGATTACGCCTGCCATGCTAACGCCATTAATCACACACCAAATGGCGAGTGGGATACTAAGTATAAATATACAAATAACTATATACTATTTTTAATCCAGTTGATACAGGGAGTTTTTTGTTTCACGCAGTTATTTTAAATATACCTAAATTGGTTCACATTTCATAATATATACACCTATAAAATTCGCAAGTACGTTAGCCTGAGAAGGCCGTACAGTGTGCACAGAAGACACTATTGCTGCTGTGAAGCAGAGTATTGAAAAATACCCGAATGAGTCTAACCGCCATGTCATCGCGAGAAACAATAAGAGCTGTGCCATGCTTTTTATAGAAGATTTGGATTAAATGTCTTGGCTTTCGGACTTCTAAAAGCCAATTTGTGCAAGAATTGATGCCTTACGAACATCAAGCTCGTCGCACGCTAGGTGAATGGGCATAAAAAGAGATGGCCACCGATCCCAATTTTCAGAAGAAAATTTTGTTCAGCGATAAAGCTTACTCTTGGTTGAATGGATACGTTAATAAAAAAAATTATCGAATTTGACGTCTCATCATCCTACATCCTCAGAGAGTCAATGTTTGTTTTAATCTAGGGGCAAAGGGTGCCTTTGGTCCATACTTTTTCAAAAAGAAGCTGTTCAATGGGGAACGCTATAGAGCCATCATTAATGACTTTTTTGCCTGAACATCCCCTAGATATGGGCAAACAATCAATTTATTCGAAAAAATATTTGTTGTGCATATTATTTCGCGCCGTGATCATAAATACAGGCCAGCTATATCGAGTTCTTCTTATAAGCATATTAAAATTAACGGCCTTTTTTTAACAGCCGTTATTTTATTGCAGTCGCTTGTTCCCCCTACTTGGTATTTAGGGCTCAGTAGGGTAATCTTTTTTCAATTTTTTTTTATTTATTTGTGTAGAAACCCACTTTACCATTGGAAGGTTTCGAAAACAACCCAAAAATAATAATTAGGGGTATGTCATTTTTCAGCGTTTATGTCCATCTTTGTATGCTTTTTCAGTATCTCAAATTTTAAAAACATTTTTCTCAAACACATACTTTTTTAAACTGGTGGACATGATTCCGGTTGAACTACTCAACCGATTTGCTTAATTTTATTTTTTTTTATGTTCACAAAACGCCTGGTTTTTTATAATTTATTAACAATGTTATGACAAAATTTATATAAATAAACATGGGGAAAAATTAAAAAAAAAAAACATTAATTACTTTTTATTTATCAACATTTTTTCAGGATTCTAGTAGGGACGATAACCATTCATGTACTTTTTAAGAATAAATTGGGTTTTTGTGTTTCAGATGATCAAAACAGCCATTTTTCCAACAGATGTCATCAAAAAACTTCGAAAGATTTGTTTATATACTCTACGATATACATATGTACCTCCTGATATGTGAAAAAAGTTCTATTGTAGAATAAAAATTTCTATGAAAAAAATGTCAAAAAAGCAGGCCAGATTACTCTAATGACCACTTAGCATACAGTAGAGGCCCGCTAATCCGGATCAATTAAAACCGGCCTCTATCCGGAATATAAGGAAATCCGGATTACCAATGACATATCAGAACTATGTATTATGAAAAAATATTTATAAATTTCTGTTTGTTTATTATAACAAATAATACACATGTTCCAATAAAACAAAAAAAAACTTAAACCAATAAAGCATAAAAGCGAATGTAGTGAATAATAAACATGTGATCCGGATTAGAGAATACGGATAGAGAATGTCGGTCCGGATTACAAGGGACATAATAGAAATTTTGAGTTTTTTAACCCTGTCCGGATTACAGTGGAATCCGGATTAGGCCATGTCCGGATTAGCGGGCCTCTACTGTATATGTATTTGTAATAGTCCATTCAAACTTAAAAGCAAATGTATGCATGTTGATGTGCTCACAAGTGAAGTGTTATTCATGAATAATTTTTGGATTTTCTTTGCCCAAAATGTATAACCGATGTGCTTAGTCTACAAGTAATAGGTTTGATAAAATGCAACATCCGTCATATCTCAACAAACTTTTCTTTAAGCAGAAAGAGGATTCATACTATATTCTATGTATACGGTTGTTACCTGTGATTGCTTGCTTGCTGTAACTAGGAAAGGTTTGCATAAGTACTTAATGGAGCATTTAACTCTAACGAAAGATGAAAACAAAAATACTGAAAACTCGACACCACTAAAATAAAAATGATTAGAAAAAATAAATATGCCATATTGAAAACCTCAAAGCCAATATATGTATACAATAAACATTATTTGATTATTTTTGATTATTAAAATGGAAAACAAATGTTAATGGGTAAAGAAAGGAATTTTAATTTCAATGTAACCTAAATATATAAATTGAAATATGCTGTTGGTTCACGACTTAACTTTTTCAAGTTGCAATACGTTGGTAAATCTAATCTAGCTACTCTAATATCATAATATCTACAAATAAGCAGATTCACAGGCAGGAAAGAACGTGGGAAAAATTTTAGACCGATGTTTCATGCCTACAGTTGGTGAGTGTGGCTGTTTACTAATTAGATCACAGTCATCAACATTCTACTAAAAATGTTAATCACATGTATTGTCAATGCAACATAATCACGCCGCAGACGTTGGAACAACTACTTACCACTACTTCCGACAACTGCTTTCAATCAAACTGCAACAACATGTAAATATCACATCAACGTTTCACCGCCAACTGCCAGATGACGGTGCCATTCACGTAACTACATACATTGGCTGGCTGTCGTTGGGTGAACGGATAAAGTAAAATGCATATTTTCTCCATTTATTCTTTCCAATGCCTGCAAGCACGAATAAACAATATCCTATAGAATACCTACCAGTGCATATATGCTATATGCACATGCAATTGTATATTTGCATGTCATCACAACATTTCAGAATGGTTAACAGCTTGTTGTGTGCCTGCCTACCAGCTGCTGTTGTGGTAAGATTTTACTGCGCATATAAGTATGTGTTGGTCAGCAATGTGGGCAACTTGTGCTGAGTGTATACTAATAACCAATTGTTGTTTGTTTCTTATCGGCATCATGTTCAAACCGGGAAGCTTGCCGGAAAAGTTTAGTCAACTGCCCCAAAAAGCATGCTAACGGCAATTATTAGAAACTGATGGACTAAACACAAAGTAAAAACAAAATATGAATCTCTAAATTAGTACACAGCCATTAAATATTGCAGTCCTTTATAATTTTTCTAAGAATTCCTAAGGCATTATTTAAGTTTTAACTCTATTTCATTCTGGATAGTATAACTTCAAAATTTGAATATGATTTTCATATTTCCTGCAATGTCTCTTAATAAACGCTTTTGCATCAGTGTGGCGTTCAATTTTTCTTATTGAGAGTTTTACATTTGCACACCTGCGTGTGATTCATTTTGGCAGCGTTGAAGTCAGTTGGCTTTGCTCTAGTTTCTTCATTACTATTTTATACCCGAGTCCGCAGGGGTTTCTGTTAATATCCTCCCGTAGTTCATCCCATTTTTTTCTTTTTGCTGTCGTCGATAACGTGCTTGAGCTCCTTTTTTGCTACTTTGTATTGTTCGGCTTCTTAAGATGCGGCTCCTCTGCGCCTGGATCTTGTGTAGGATCTGCGAAGGCTGAAGCATGTGCGTCTGAGTTGGGCGATATTTTCAGTCCACCAGTAAACTGTTACTTTATGTTTTCTATGGGAAGCCTATGGCATTGTTTTTAAGAGGCTCTTGTTATGACCATGGCCGATGCAACGAATAAAACTAGAACTACGCGCTTTCAGCGACAACCGCAAGACTTTTTTGACAACCTATTATTAAGCATTGTGTGCACGACTGAACCTGTACGGCCAAAGAAATTATGGCGACGCACATTGGGATTTCCGTGGCTGAAATTCAAAAATGGCATGTTGTTTGATTTGAAAGAAAATTTCTAGTTTGTTACCAACTATCTATACATTATTTTCCCAAAGTATTAGGATTCTATCTGCATTAGTTTTTTGGCCAGAACTGCCCAAAGTTGGTGAATGTTGAGAACATCAAAATTAGCAAAAAATTTACTCAAAAGTCAAATCATTGATACAATAAAACAACTATTGAAATTCAACTTTATTATTATTTTTCATTTATTTAATATGTATCAAAGAAAAAATTTGCATCAAAATCCATTAAAAAAATAATGCATAAAAAATATTGTGGAACAACATAACTTGGACGTCAAAATTTCAATGTTCTTCAAATTCAAAGTGGTGTATCTTTTTAGCGCTGTCTACCGCTGTCGACATACATACACCGAATTAAAGCCTGAAGTCTCAGCTAAACGATAAAAAAAATTCAGCTGCCCCAAATTGCCCCTCTTGAAAAAAACAATGAGATACTCTAAAATGGCAAGTTACCGCCCAAAAGTATGCAATATATATATAACAAGGATTACAGGAACTATAGGATGTATCATTCCAGAAGAATTGGACGCATATCCACTAACGAAGATGTGATGCATCACTTATTAATGTCTTCGGATCCGTACATAAACATTTTTCGTACTAAAATAAAATTAACAAGTAAGGAAGGGCTAAGTTCGGGTGTCACCGAACATTTTATACTCTCGCATGATAAAGTGATAATCGAGATTTCATTATACGTCATTTACATATTTTTCAAATACCGTATTTTTGTAAAGTTTTATTCCGCTATCATCATTGGTTCCTAATGTATATATTATACAGAGAAGGCATCAGATGGAATTCAAAATAGCGTTATATTGGAAGAAGGCGTGGTTGTTAACCGATTTCATCCATATTCCGTACATGTCGTCAGGGTGTTAACAAAATATTATATACCGAATTTCATTGAAATCGATCGAGTAGTTCCCGAGATATGGTTTTTGGTCCATAAGTGAGCTACGCCACGCCCATTTTCAATTTTTAAAAAAAGCCTGGGTGCAGCTTTCTTCTGCCATTTCTTCCGTAAAATTTAGTATTTCTGACGTTTTTTATACTCTCGCAACAATGTTGCTAAGGAGAGTATTATAGTTTTGTTCACATAACGGTTGTTTGTAAGTCCTAAAACTAAAATAGTCAGATATAGGGTTATATATACCAAAGTGATCAGGGTGACGAGTAGAGTTGAAATCCGGATGTCTGTCTGTCCGTCCGTCCGTCTGTCCGTCCGTCTGTCCGTCCGTACGTGCAAGCTGTAACTTGAGTAAAAATTGAGATATCATGATGAAACTTGGTACACGTATTCCTTGGCTCCATAAGAAGGTTAAGTTCGAAGATGGGCAAAATCGGCCCACTGCCACGCCCACAAAATGGCGGAAACCGAAAACCTATAAAATGTCATAACTAAGCCATAAATAAAGATATTAAAGTGAAATTTGGCACAAAGGATTGCATTAGGAAGGGGCATATTTATACGCAATTTTTTTAGAAAAGTGGGCGTGGCCCCGCCCCCTACTAAGTTTTTTGTATATATCTCGGAAACTACTATAGCTATGTCAACCAAACTCTACAGAGTCATTTTCTTCAGGCATTTCCATATACGGTTCAAAAATGGAAGAAATCGGATAATAACCACGCCCACCTCCCATACAAAGGTTATGTTGAAAATCACTAAAAGTGCGTTAACCAATATATAACCCTATATCTGACTCTTTTAGTTTTAGGACTTACAAACAACCGTTATGTGAACAAAACTATAATACTCTCCTTAGCAACATTGTTGCGAGAGTATAAAAAAATTAGAACGTCACGAAGATGTAAAAAAGTTGAACCAGAAACCTATGTGCGACGTGCATTAAACGTACTTGAATATCTGCCATGGTTTCAACGAGACGCAGGTGGGAACAGTTTTAGCCTACCAGCCATTTTGGTAAGATGTCACTTTTATCTACTGAGGTGACAGAATACTGCTCTCATCAGCCTTTTGTCAAACTGATCCGTTTAGGTTTTTCAGTACGCCATAATCAAAATTTTACTTACCCATTTGCCCAGGGTTTTTCGCCGTCGTCTGGTCGCATTTGGTGCTGGTCGCTGTATTGTTCTTATGGTCATGTTTTCTAATCTTTTACACCCATTTATACGTTATTTTCATCACTTTTCAACCAATATTATTTTTATAAAGCGAATACATAAGTACTAAAATACTCAAACAATTTTGCCTTGTATTAAAATTCTGACAAAGAATAGCGCAAGCAAGAAACAAAATACGCAGTTCATGAAAACATAGGCTGCACAAATTCAAAACATAGTGAGACAACTCAATCATCAGAATCAACATTCGCAGAGTATCTATGCATTTCGATTTTTTGCGGCAGTAAGTAAACTTTGCGACGCTGTCATAGGGCTTTTGAACAATACGAAATTCAAATATATAAAGAGAGAATCGTGGAAACCTCTTGGTGTACATTTTTAATATTTTTCAAACAAAGTTCCGTCTAAAGCGAAAAATGTTAGACACCAAAACTTATGCAATCATGTGATCCAAAGAGCTACGATAGTATGCACTTACAAATAAGTATAATTCAACTATGGTGAACTTTTTAAGCTGACTCGCTTTTCGGTGTGTTTTACTAATATGGAGTGCAT
Organism: Bactrocera tryoni; assembly: GCF_016617805.1. Lineage (NCBI taxonomy): Eukaryota > Metazoa > Arthropoda > Insecta > Diptera > Tephritidae > Bactrocera > Bactrocera tryoni. The sequence continues at coordinate 72,325 of NW_024396495.1, forward strand.
GTTCTCTGCTAAATGCTCTTGTAACTTTCCCCCAGCTTCGAAAAGTTTGTTGTAACTCTGTAAATATAACCGTCTGACATCACTTGTATCCGACACGTTCGGGCAACTTGGAAATAGCTGTGTGCTTGGAGTCGCCTTTAGGTATACAAAAGGTGTAAATAATGAGTTAAAAAAGGTTTCTCGCGTATTTAAGTTTTACAACCAATTTGCATAGCTTGCTTATACTACATACCATACAAGGAGCGTTCCAAAGTAAACAGAACTTAAAAAAAAAAAAAACAGAACAAATGGTTTTTTGGCGAAATCAATTTATTTTATTCAAAATAGACTCTTTCTGCTTCAACACAGCTTTTTTCACGGTCCAAACGCATGTCGAACGAGTGTTTTAGGGTATGGCCACCTGTATGCCGGTGCAAGCCTTTCAAGGGCCACTACGTCTGCATAACGCTTTCCTCTCATGGGCAAATGCATTTTTCCGAAAAGGAAGAAGTCGCACGGTGCCATATCAGGTAAATACGGGGAGTGGATAATGGTTAAATTGTGATTTTTGATCAAATAATCGTCCTACTAATGTTGGATTCTGAACAATTTTTTGTCGTCAGTCAATTTGTGCGGAACAAACCGTGCACACACCTTTCGTAAGCCCAAATGTTCGCTCAAATTGCGATAAATCGATGTTTTGGAAATGTTCAATTCCATTTTCATGAATTTCAATGAAGATTTCGACCGATTTTTGATGAATTCACGCACAGTTTCGATGGAATTTCCGGTGATCACGGATTTAAATTGGCCCACATGTTGGTCGTCATTTATGTCCTCACGACCACTTTGAAAACGTTGAAACCACTCGTGCACTCTGCTATGGGATAGGCAATCATCGCCATAAACTTGTGTCATCAATTGAAACGTTTCGGTAAAAGTTGTACCAATTTTAAAACAAAATTTAATGTTCGCTTTTTGTTCGAAGCTCATTTTCGCACCGATAACACAAATATACTGACACTTAAAACGCAATAACTTCACTTCCAATCTATGAAATGTCATGAAATTTTCACTGAACAATTGATACCGATAGCTGATTCGCGCCGGTCGACAAATAGATGGCGCAACCAGAAGGCGCTAGTTTCAAAAAGTTCTGTTTCTGTTTGCCTTGGAAAGTTCCTTGTATTTTCGTACATTTACTGCCATGTTTATATTCCCTCTGAAATGATGTGTTAAAGGCGATAAAGTGCTAAGCTTAATAATATAGTTGTTTATAATGTTGGTTATTATTTTCAAAAGAGTCTGAGTTTTTTTGATCATCTTATTTATTCCCTTCGCGCTTAACATCCACGCAGCGTCAAGCCATAAGCTAAGTTTGTTTTACTCGAGTTTGTAGTTATTACATTGAGTTGTGGGTGCAGTAGTATATCAAAAGATAATTATAAAGTTAAACAAATAAGGAAATGTTAAGTTTGCATGTAACCCATCATTCTATACTCTTTCAACTTGTCAAGATAGAAGCCAAGGAAATATTCAGGTGCATAAGTTTTGCTTGTTATATGGGATTTAGGACAGGTTTTCAACCAATTAGGAGGAAAGCACGTCCACTAAACCTAAATATGATAACTAGAATATTGGTGATGTATGTATGAGGTGTCAACTCAAAGTTCGAAAAGCTTTCTAGTACATATATGGGGGCTAAGAGTATTACTGATCCGATTCAACACATTTTTGATATACAGACATAGTATTATCGGCAAATAATTATCTCTTAATTCCCATAATAAATCTCCTATATTTATCGATATTTTCAACAAAAAGTTCACAATAGTGCATCGCTTATAGTCAACATTTTTTCACTGGCTCCTAAAACGCCCTCTCATGTTATCTCGAATGTAAAATAGTGGCATGTCTTTGACACATTTATTTATAGATTTATCGCACGTATAACATTTTTCAACCAAACCGTTACATAAGGTGGAGTTATTAACCGTATTCACGGTGTGGGTAGGGATACCAAACAGATTTGTCCTGAGCGTATTTGGCCCTTATAGCTTAAATGGTTTAGGAGATAAAATGTACATACAACTTATTAAAGGGTTTTTTAAAGAAATTTTCAACCTAATTGTGGAGCTTAACTTTGAATATGGGCTTCTTTAGGGATATATTTACACTTTTTCAACATGTTCCTACAGAGTTTAATACCTTTGTTCACCGAACGGTTGCTTATATCACTTAAAAATAATCGAGTTAGATATAGGGTTATACATACATACATATATATGTGTATATATATAAATGATCAAGATGATGATACGAGTGGAATTCTGAGTGTATAACTGTCTGTTCATCCATCCTACTGCGCAAGCTGTTGAACTTGAGTTAAAATTTAGATATCTTAATTAAACTTGGTACACTACGAAAAGCGCGATAAATCAACAAATAAATAAGCCAGAGGCATTAAATTCATATATCAAGACTCCGAATGATCTCGACCGAATTTAGAATTTAAAATTATCTGTATATTCCTAGATTACAGTGTGAAAAAGGGCGAAATCGGACTAGAACATCGCTTATTTCCCATATTGCACCAATAAATATATCAGAATTAAACTTTGCGCGAATTTCTTGAAAGTCAACTGGCAAACAATTATTTTTTACTACTCACAATTTGCTATATATGTACAATATATTGCGCTAGTAGTATATTTGGAATACATTCAGTTTTCTAAAAAAAACAGCAACCATTTGCATAGAAATGCTTCTTGCTTTTTTTTGGCTCCTTTTGATACACCCTTACCGGCAACTGTTGTACACTTTCGGGAAACTGAGGGAAATCGGTTATCACATCCATGTTTCACGGAACGTTAAATAATATATAAGTCAAATTGCGAAATGTTTTGACTAATAAGGCCAGATGTGTTAAAAAAATAGAAATTCGTAAATACAAATACAATGGTCTTCCAATCAACACTTTAGCTACTCCATCACTTACTAATTTTCTAACTGTCTTAATTAGTTTGGTTATCCACACTCAACACTGCTTCAAAAACAGTTTTGGCAGCTAAAACGAATGTAATCTAAAAGTGAAGCACTCTAAGAAACTAAACTCAGTCTGACAGCACCATCGAAAGGCGTTGAAGGCCGCTGTCAACTTTAAATTTAGTGTGAACTTTTCAACAAGCAAAAAGGCAAATGCGTTACGACGCAAACCGCCAAATTTAGTTTCCTTCTTTTCGAGAATAAGCATTTTTTGCAATGACTCAAAATGCACTAGTGCGCAAAAAAATTGGCTTTAAGTGGATTAAATTTAGCGCCAACACAGTAGATGTATGCTACACTTTCCAATTATTTATTGTTCTATATTATATGTGTGTGTCGAAATGTATTTTAGTTCTGGTTCACTGCATCTTTTCACTTGCTTTAATGCCACTTTTTCACACTGCCGAACAGCTCTCACAATATTGAAGCAACATACTTAAGGGTGATCCATTTCAAGATTCGCTACTTTAAAAAAAAAAAACAACACAGAAACTTCAAATTTAATAGAAAGGTTTATCATCATACGAAAGAACATTCTATCGCATTTATTTTTTGACGATTATCTCTTTAAAATGTTGGCCGCGGCTACGTCTCAGATGGTTCATTCGTTGAACTCAATTTTCGATGACTCGTTCGAGCATTTCGACTGGCGAATGACACCCATTATGCTTAACTCCAAGGTCTGAAATGAAGCGAGGTAGTCAGCGAAAACTTTCGACTTTACAAGTGCTCACAGTCAAAAGTCTAACGCTATGATATCAAAGTATCCTGGTTGCCAGTCGACCGGCCCAAAACATGAAACTATCTGTTCACCGAAGTGTTCTCTAAATAAATTCATTGATTGGTTCCACGTATGGAAAGTGGCGCCGTTTTGTTGAAACCAAATGTCGCCAAGATCACGGGCTTCAATTTCAGACAGGAAAAATTCGGTTATCATGGCGAGATAAAAGTAACGTTCTCACCGTCATCATTTTGGAAGAAATATAGACCGATGATTCCACCGTAGGATGGAGTCATGTGTAGAAGTTCACGCAAGTGAGGAAAGTTCTCTGATCGTCATTCACTTGGGAGTGGCCAGAAACGATTCTTTTACACATGACTCAAGCAGCTCACTACTGCCGGTCTTTGACCAAGTATCCCCTGGGTAGCCTAAGAACATCCGTTCGAAAGCGAGCTAATGTGAGAAGGCGAAACATCTCCTATATAGGGTTGTGCGCTGGGCTTGGGACCCGCCACGTAAAAAAAAACACCCCCAATGAAAGGAAGCAACAAGCCTCGGATGAGAGACCCCCCTTTTGATGACGACCATGGCAAACGAAATAAGGACTACGATTTGAGGGCATGCACCTGGAATGTCCGGACCCTTAATTGGGAAAGTGCCGCTGCCCAGCTGGTTGATGGCATCGCAAAAATAGAGGTTGACATCACCGCCGTCCACGAAATGCGATGGACGGGACAAGGACAGAGACGAATAGGTCCTTGTGACATTTACTACAGTGGTCATATAAAGGAGCGCAAGTTTGGTGTTGGATTCGTGGTGGGAGAGAGACTCCGTCGCCGAGTACTATCATTCACTCCGATGAATGAACGTCTAGCCACAATCCGCATCAGAGCGAGGTTCTTTAACATATCTCGGATCTGCGCCCACGAACCGATGGAAGAGAAGGACAATGTGACCAAAGATGCTTTCTACGAGCGCTTGGAGCGCGCTTATGAGAGCTGCGATGTCAAAATTGTGCTTGGCGACTTTAACGCCAGGATGGGCAAAGAAGGTATCTTTGGCGCAACAGTCGATAAATTCAGGCTCCACGAGGAAACATCCCCAAATGGGCTTCGGCTGATCGACTTCACCGGGGTCCGAAATATGGTTATCTGTAGTACTAGATTCCAGCACAAGAAAATACATCAAGCTACCTGGCTGTCTCCGGATAGAAAAGCCACCAACCAGATCGATCATGATGTGATAGACGGAAGACACGTCTCCAGTGTTTTAGACGTGCGTGCGCTCCGAGGTCCTAACATCGACTCGGACCACAATCTTGTTGCAGCTAAGATTCGCACCCGCCTCTGTGCAGCAAAAAACGCACGCCAACAAACACAAGGAAGGTTCGACGTCGAGAAGCTGCAATTACAACAGACAGCCGAACGATTTTCTACTCGGCTTGCACTCCTGCTCTCTGAGAGCACTCGTCAACAACTCGGTATAGGGGAACTGTGGGACGGCATTTCAAATTCCTTACGTACAGCTGCAACCGAAGCCATTGGTTTTCGGAAAGTGGAAAAGAACAGCTGGTACGACGAAGAGTGCCGTGTCGCAGCGAAGAGAAAACAGGCTGCCTACCTCGCAACGTTACGATCGACCACAACACGTGCGGGATGAGATAGATACCGAGAGTTGAAAAGGGAAGCGAGACGTATTTGTAGACAGAAAAAGAAAGAGGCTAAAATGCGTGAGTACGAAGAGCTTGATAAACTGGCCGACAGGGGTAATGTTCGAAAATTCTACGAAAAAATGCGGCGGCTTACAGAAGATTTCAAGACCGGAGCATACTCTTGTAGAACCCCCAAAAGTGATATAGTGACCGATGCCCAGAGCATACTTAAATTATGGAGGGAACACTTCTCCAGCCTGCTGAATGGCAGTGAACGCAAAACGCCAGGAGAAGGCGAACCCGATTCCCCAATCGATGACGATGGAGCAGACGTTCCATTGCCCGACCATGAAAAAGTTCAATTGCCCGCCTGAAGAACAACAAAGCGGCGGGGGCCGACGGATTGCCGGCCGAGCTATTCAAACACGGCGGCGAAGAACTGATAAGGAGCATGCATCAGCTTCTTTTTAAAATATGGTCGGACGAAAGCATGCCCAACGATTGGAATTTAAGTGTGCCATGCCCAATCCATAAAAAGGAGACCCCACAGTCTGCACCAACTACCGTGGGATTAGCCTCCTCAACATCGCATATAAGGTTCTATCAAGCGTATTGTGTGAAAGATTAAAGCCCACCGTCAACAAACTGATTGGACCTTATCAGTGTGGCTTCAGACCTGGAAAATCAACAACCGACCAGATATTCACCATGCGCCAAATCTTGGAAAAGACCCGTGAAAGAAGAATCGACACAAACCACCTCTTCGTCGATTTCAAAGCTGCTTTCGACAGCACGAAAAGGAGCTGCCTTTATGCCGCGATGTCTGAATTTGGTATCCCCGCAAAACTAATACGGCTGTGTAAACTGACGTTGAGTAACACGAAAAGCTCCGTCGGAATCGGGAAGGACCTCTCCGAGCCGTTCGATACCAAACGAGGTTTCAGACAAGGCGACTCCCTATCGTGCAAGTTCTTCAACCTGCTTCTGGAGAAAATAGTTCGAGCTGCAGAACTTAGTAGAGAAGGTACCATCTTTTATAAGAGTGTACAGCTGCTGGCGTATGCTGATGATATTGATATCATCGGCCTCAACACCCGCGCCGTTAGTTCTGCTTTCTCTAGGCTGGACAAGGAAGCACAAAAAATAGGTCTGGCAGTGAACAAGGGCAAAACGAAATATCTCCTGTCATCAAACAAACAGTCGTCGCACTCGCGACTTGGCTCTCACCTCACTGTTGACAGTCATAACTTTGAAGTTGTGGATAATTTCGTCTATTTAGGAACCAGCATTAACACCACCAACAATGTGAGCCTGGAAATCCAACGCAGGATTTCTCTTGCCAACAGGTGCTACTTCGGACTGAGTAGGCAATTGAAAAGTAAAGTCCTCTCTCGACGAACAAAAGCTAAACTCTATAAGTCGCTCATAATTCTCGTCCTGCTATATGGTGCAGAGGCTTGGGCGATGACAGCAACCGATGAGTCGACGTTACGAGTTTTCGAGAGAAAAATTCTGCGAAAGATTTATGGTCCTTTGCGCATTGGCCACGGCGAATATCGCATTTGATGGAACGAGGAGCTGTACGAGATATACGACGACATTGACATAGTTCAGCGAATTAAAATACAGCGGCTACGCTGGCTAGGTCATGTTGTCCGGATGGATGAAAATACTCCAGCTCTGAAAGTATTCGACGCAGTACCCGCCGGGGGAAGCAGAAGAAAAGGAAGACCTCCACTCCGTTGGAAGGACCAAGTGGAGAAGGACCTGACTTCGCTTGCAATATCCAATTGGCGTCACGTAGCGAAAAAACGAACGATTGGCGCGCTATTGTTAACTCGGCTATAATCGCGTAAGCGGTGTCTACGCCAATTAAGAAGAAGAAGAAGAAGATTCCACCGGCCCACAAACCACACCAAACCTACGTTTTTTATGGATAAAGTAGCAGCCCTGAATCTCTTCAGGTTCCAATAGGTATGCAACCCGAATATACCCGAAATGGGACTCATCGGTGAACAAAATTTGGTTCGAAAGTGTCGGTTTTTTTTGGAAGTGTTCAAAATACCAGAGCGAAGCGATGTCGAGAATAGGTCGAGATTCTTCAGTTCTTGCACAAACTGTACCTTGTACTCTTTTAATTTAAGAGCTCGACGTAAAATGCGCCAAGTTGGTCCAAGGTCTACGTATACACTCTCAGCTACGGCGTCCATATTTTCTTCACTACGTGATGGACGTCGTCTAGTCTGTTGAATATTATCCAATATTTTATACTGGGCCTCAAACAGGGTGATGATGTTGCAAGCAGTACGATCGCTAGGCCGATTATACAAGTATTGATCACATTCTTTACAGAACGTGAGTTTTCGTAATAAAGTTGAACGATTTGTTAACGTTGTTCAGGCGTAAGTCTTTAAATGAATGATGAAATCCAAAATAGCATTACACCTTGACAGAACTCAAATTCAGTGAATTCAGCAAATACATTTTTTTTTCAGTTGTGATAATTTTATTGAATTGGTCTACATTTTTTTTCTAAGCCAATGAACGACACGACTTTTCATTTTTACACATTTTAAATACTATTTTATAAAATACTCATCCACATTACATTCTCTTAACCCACTAACTCCTAAGTATGCTCTGTTAATGTCTATCATGTCCTTGCAGCGCGAAACTTTGTCATGTAAATGTTATTCAACGATTTGCATTTCCTGAGTTGTTTTCTTAACTACGCGACAATGAAAGTGTTATTGCACCTCAAGCATACAATGACTGCCTTTCTGGGCATAGAAGGAGCTTTTAGTAACGTAGAGATAAGGACCATCATTGAGTCTCTGACAAAGGTCAGCATATACGACATGCTGTGTGTGTTATTTGACCATCACAAGCTAATGGCTAAATCGTGGACAAATAAAACGCACATAGCTTATTTCATATATTCGCTTAAAAATGAGTTGGGTTGGTAATGCGGGCAAGAACAATCCGCTGATATACAATTTAATTTGAAATTTCAAATTTGTAAACGGAATATTAATATACTATACAAATATACTTATTTTATTTATGTATATGAGATCTGGACTACAAAAAACTGAAAGCAAGTGTTCATATTTTTCTTAATTTCAACTTAATACTCATCCAAAAAATATGTAATTTTGGTTTGTTTACATTTTCATCAGTCAAAAAGAGGTTTCTCGCATTGCCAACTACTTTTTTTTTTGGGAAAAAGGTAGTTCTGAACTTGAAGGAGTTAAGAAAATGTTACAATACTTCCCCCTGGATACCCATTTCTAAACATCGAAGCCTTGGAATACATAAGATACCAAACTTTGAATGTCTTTCCAAACAAATCTTAACGAAAGTAAATAGTTTTATTGAGGCCAACAAATGGTTTGAACAGAACAATGGGACGTGATATCAAGATATAAGGTCTTACGATAACGTATGAAGGCTATCACTTTTACCAACTTATCTATCGAAGTATAAGTTATATAAATATTCGTTTTGTTTCTATTAGCAAAAATTTTTCAAATATACATACATATGTATATGATTTGGAGTTGTAATAATTAAGACTTTTGAAATAACATTCAGTCTAATCGCTTTCCTAATTGTTTTGTACTGCTTAAAATGATTTTTTTACAGTCAATAAACGCGCAAATTATATGCACTGTAAGGTCAATTTAATTTATTTATATTTTTCAGAACAAAGGTCTTATACTTAGCTATATATCGGTTATAAATTTCTATATAATTATTGAGGTATAATATTTATAAATATGCGAAATATATGCCGTAATTGTGTTTGTTGCATGTTTGTATGAACGCTCATTAAAATTGTATACCTGACTTCACTTGTCATCAATATGCGTCAGCGATTTTTTTGTAAAGAACAATGTGGGAGATCAAACTGATTGTGTATTAGATATGGCGCTTATTAAGGCGTCCGTTGATTTCCAAAATAATTTTTTTTTTAACTCCTCTCAAGATTAAGTTTTTGTTCTTAGAAAAACGGATCCAATTTCAATCGTATCTAAATCATTTTACTTTTTCCATATATTTTGTATAGTATTTTTTCGTCTTTTGCACTAAAGTTTAGTCCACAGAAAAGAAATCTTGAACGTTGAGATAGTAATATTATAATATGAAATTTTCTGCTCTATAAAAAAGTGTCAACGATTTTTTTCATTGAACTACTCCTTTAAAAGTAATATGCGGTTAAAGTTATGCATCAAATATACTGTATTCATATAGTACATCAGGTCGTATAAGCAACACGTGATGTATAAATCACTTGTATGGCTGCTCCGGTCATTAAATGTTTATTTTAACTGCACATTTAGCATGGTTTTTATAAAAAAAATATTAAACAATTGTAGTAGAATAAAAAAAATTTTACTAAAATATTCCTTTCGAAAGCAACTAAATCGCTTAAAGCAAAATATTATACGATAAAAGAAATATGAAATAAATCGAAAATAAAATTATGTTAAACTTTTATTAAACTTCAGAGGGTGTTTGCAAAAACACCATCAATTTCGGAAATAACGGACACCTTAATTTATATTTGTACATATGTACCATATCTCTAAGCTTGTTGCTTTACGTACAATATCTTTATGGAATTATAATTGCCATTGTTGTCTGTTTTACGGTTGCGCAATCCGGTTGCCAGTGACAGTTTTCTATTCATTTTAAATGTCTCACTTATTATCCTATTCGTAATTGAAAAAAAGTCTGTGGCGGCCAAGAGCAGCGATGGTTCACTCCACATATCTGAATCGACGGTAAAGAAATATTGATTCTAAATTATCTTTTCCATACAATTTAAAACTTAATTCGATTTTTAAAGAAATTGTTAAAAAATATTATCTCGAGATATTTTTAACATATCTAATAAAAATTAAGTAAATTTTTTTGGTGTTAAAATAGCTGTCTTATTCACTTTAGTTTACTACTTTTAAAATCACTGTCACAATTAACCTACTGACCACCCAACTAGTTATAATTAATGACTCAGTATCGTTAAAAATTAATAATGTCCTATCCTAACGTAAAATTTCTTCTCAGAGAATTACTTTAGATATTCACAAATGTCTAATATCCACTTTAGTTGGTTGTCCCGCTCTGGGAAAGACTTGTTTGCACTAAAATTTATCGGTACATTTATAATAATATATGTCTTTCAGAAAACCTAAATGCAGATTAAGATCTTTGGGAATTTAAATTTTAAAACGCATTTTCCAAAAGCCAAGCTTCAAGTATTGCTTCAGTATTTCTAAAATTAAGCTTTATTTTCTAGGCACATTAACTAAAGTTTGTTTGTTAGCTTCCAAAATATGCAGATGAAGAAAAAATCACACGGAACAAAATCTGCTGAGTAAGGCGGTTGATCGATTTTACTAATTGCTTTTTCGGCTTTAAACTCGGTCACAATTGTGGGTCGATGCGATAGTGCATTATCATCGTGTAAAATACATGAATTGTTTTTCCACAATTCTGACCGTTTTGAATGAACGTTTTCACGAATTTTGAATAAAAAAAATTTTACCTCATTTTTGAGGGTTTTTTTTTGCTTTGGATGTCGAGCTCTCTTGTCCTTTTCTAATGCTTGGCTGACGATATTCAAGCAAAATATTCTTTACTTTTTATTATTTTCATCAGTTGAAGAGGTTGAAGGTCCAGAACGAGGCATGTCTTCCATGATCTCTCGACTATCTTTGAAGACTTTGAACCACTCATGTGTTTGTGTTTTTGACAAAACTGAATAACCTTAAGCCTCTTACAATATTCGCACTGATTCCACACATTCGCACTGATTCCACACACAAATGAGGATCATATACAAAATATGAGACAAATTCTTTGTTCAATATTTTTACCAATTGTAAAAATGCAACGCCATACTGAGGTAGGCCGACTTAAGGAGTTGCTATAAACAACTTAAGAAATAAAATTTTTTGAAATTTCATTTACCCGAAGGATTTTAATTACAATTTCCGCTTACTTTCTTGTAACAATGTATTTGTGTAATTTGTGCTTTCTTCAGCATTTTTCTGATATAAGGATCCTACAACTATTTCGTACTATTATTATTGGCTTTGCTTTTGTTTGACTCAATTGCTGCTTAAAGAACATTAAATATAGTATGTACTAAGATTTTAACCAGATTTTAGTTTTTTATGTGTTATGTACTATTTGTGTGAGTTTGTCCATCTCTTCGCATTTTTTGCGTATTGTGTCTGATAAATACTACTCAAATGTTTAATGCACATATGGACGGTATGCTGTAACAACAAAAGCAATAAACATTGATGTAGCTAATACCTAGTAACTTGCAAAAATAGTTTCTTTTAAAATTTACGGTCATTCGATCGTAATATAATTTATCAAGCTTTTGTATTCTTATACTCTAAGCACGCAACAATAGAAGTAGAATTTTATCAAAGCTGATGACATGAAGGTAGATTAAGTAAGGTAAATATTTATGCGTATGAGTGGAGTTTTTATCGGGAAGGCCAATGCGATCCATGCAAATAGAAATATGCAACGATTTTCCGAACGAAATCTGAGGTATTTTTTGATGTGATGTGACACCGTCAAGTGATGTGGTGTGACGAGAGCTGATGTAATATGTTAAAATGTTAAGATGTGTTATCATACTATGTATATGATGTCATATGTTCTATTATCACATCAACACATACATATGAAGTGACGTCATATAATAATATATATTGTTGTTTGTGTGGTAGAAATGAAAAGTTCATGTGAAAGGTGCTGAAGGAGCTGCAGTCTGCTGATGTGATGCCTAAATGAAAGTAGATGTCATGTCATTCACGTGATTCGAATCTACATTTTTTCGAATTATTGCGAATTCTTATTATAAGTTGTGAAGCTATTTGATATTTGCTCGGATATGGTGATACGGATCAAATTCATAAATTGTTACATATTTATGTAGAACAGATTCACTTTACGTCACAGTTATGGTATAAATTGAAACAGAGGAAACGTCGTTATAGAAATATTAGTATCTCCGAATATTAAAATTGAAACAGAAATAGCTTTCATTGAAAAATATTGCAACCACTATTGGGAATTCAAAGAAAATTGTTAAATATGAAAGCTGAAGGAAGAAACTTAGCAAAGAAGTCTACATAACTTTTGCATTGTCTTCGCATTTGTTGGACTTAGTTCTTCAATGAATAAACGCACATAGACGTATCTGAATTAAGCAAAACCATAATAGTCACAAAAAGAATTCAAACCACAAAAGCTACCACACTGATACCTGAAGTTGCGTGAAACTCTTTGTTTATATTACAGCAAAACGAAGAAGATGATTTGCTCCTTTGTGGTGGTTAAGCAATTCCAATTATTCGTCTGTGATATTATTTTAGTTTTTTCGTGCGCTCCACATTTTATATAGCTAGTAGCATTTTTATTCTATCAAGAAAATGCTTAACACTATATAGATATATTTAAAAGCTACTTCAAATGTGCATATAATACAAGTATATAATGTATACTATAGATAGGTAAGTATTGAAAAATTTCCCTTTTTGCTGCACCGCTATGCTAGTTAAGGCTGAAGTTGTGAAAAATAAGTCTGGAAAAAGGAATTGCTAAAAATATCATTGCAATCACAATACATTGAACTGAAGTCAGTTTGAAACCGGTCCCCGGTTGTTCTCATAACACAGTACAACAGCTAATCTGGGGGGTGAGAAATTCCAAGTCAGGGTGATGGTACTAGGTCAGTATAGTAAAACCCTCAAAGGGTTTGGCGTTCGTATGTGTCAGTTTTTTTTATGACCTTTTAAATTTTGTCCTTATCTTGATGTTTTTTCGCTTAGTTGTAACATTTTGGCAAACACGTAGTTTAACATAAAAAAAAAAAACAAAAAAACTACGTTATGGTTAGAAATACAAAATTTTAGACAATTCTTTGTTCGATATTTTTATCCATTGTACCAAATGGAACGCACTACTGAGGTGTACTGACTTAGGCAGCTGCTGTAAACAAACTGGTTGACGGATCGCGGTCATATTTGGCATAATAATAAAGGACAGTATTACCAACTTAGCAAATTACATGAAAATTTTTAAACATTATTTACACAGGGAATTTAATTACAATGTCCGGGTGCTTTTTTCTGACAATGTACTTCGCATTTGAACGGCATGATCCCTATATTGCAGAAACTCAGTAAACAATACCTTGTGTAAGACTTGTAAAATGATTTATAAAAGGGTATAGAATTTTCTATGATGATGTGATAAAAAATAACTAGACATCGCATACTTCACTTAAACACTAATTAAGTTTTACAACACGCAACTCGACATCTTCATAATGTGTCATGCCGTGTCGTGAAGTAAGAAAAACTAAAATTCGGTATAAGAAACGTTTTAAAGCAACCTTTCTAACGAAAATCTTAAAGGTCCAAAACGAAGTATTAAAATACCGCAAACAAATTAAATACGAGTGGTAGAACGCTCAAACTAACTTCAGTTCAGGTAAAGTAATTTTTCCTTCAGTCTAGTTATACCATACAATTATTCGAATATGGTTGAAGATGTACATATGTATACCTATATGTATGCACTTAAAATTTTTCAGGCAGACATGCTGAAATCCTAATTGATAATAATCGGAGAGTAATGCCACCTCAATTGGATATCGTGAAAATAAGCACTTAAAATAACAGCGAAATTCTATAATATGCCTTTTCGTTGGTGTACAGGTATATATGTATGTAGCGTAAAAGAGAAATGAAGAGTATATGCGCGCAATGAGTTAAAAGGGTCATAATAAGGCTAATTATAACGTCGGATCGGAAGAATCATCATTGAAAATTAAAGTAAATAAGGTAATAAAAGAAAGCTTGTAAAAGGGAATATTTAAAAATGTGCAAAAAAATTAACTCTGAAATGATACGCAATAAACTCATATTCTGTGACTCGATCACTAATTGCAACCCTTTTGTTAACTTCAATTTCACATAATTCAAGTATTAAGAACAATATAAAGACGAAATCTTTTGAAATTATATTCTTTGAATAATTTAAGTGCAAATTTCTTTAATTATTATTTTTTTTATGACGAACGAGAAGTTAGTAAATTTTACAGAGGTATTATATAATTTATAATTGTAATGAAATATTTTGACTTCACGCTTAATAAGACATTTTCATAATCAATTTTTTTCTATAAGATAACTTAATTTTATTTTATGTAATGGGTTTTTGGCAATAAAAAAGGTTCCTTAATTTCAACGTGATACTCAACCAAATAATATTATTGTTTCTATATTATATTATCATTAAAAGAGATCTCTCTTCCGAGTCTGTTTTGTAGATGAGGAGTATTTTTTTTACATTACGTTTGGGAACCGCAAACTAGCGCAAAATTATGAACAGGGATGGTTCGCCTTTTCGCTTTAGCTCGCCTGATGACGGATGTTTTTTTAAATACCCAGAGGTCTAAGACCGGAATTCGTTAGTTGATTGAGGCATATGCAAAAGAATCGTTTCTGACTACTCCCAAGTGAATGGCGTTCAGGGTACTTTCCTCACTTACATGAACTTGTACACATACATCCAGCCTTCATTTTAAGCTCCTTACGTACAGCTGCAAACGAAAACATTGGTTTTCGGAAAAGGAAAAAGAACAACTGGTATGATGAGAAGTGTCGTGTCGAAGTGGATAGAAAACAGACTGTCTACCTCGCATGATAATAATAGAAGGTTTCAAAATCGAAGTATACTCTTGTAGAATCCACAATGGTGATCTAGTGACTGATGGTCATGGCATACTGAAATTATGGAGGGAACGCTTCTCCAGCCTTATTTACTAAGCCTGGCAAATGGAATTTTTATGATATCTTTTTTTTTGCTGTTGCAGATGTATTCTAGTGAAAAACAGAGGAATTTCATTTTTATTTATAAATTATGTTATATGTTGCTGAATAAGAGTTGGAAGATATTTCTCCTGGTAATAAATTTGATAAATCTAGCGTAGTTCTCAAATATTTAATTCTCGTATTGGAGAATGCATAAAGATCCTTCTAATAATAACAATGATATCATTTCCATTTTATGCTGCCCTTGGTGGTTGGATTGATTACACAGGTCAACACGATTTTTGGGTCTGACATCTACATGTTAAATTTTAGTTTCTCCTATGACAAAAATAAGGAAACATTTTTTTTTTCCAGTTAAAGTTTGCTTTTGTGGAAATTAGAGCAATTTTTCGATTTTTAAGCAGAAATGACTGATTTTTATATTTTTTCTACAATTTCACTATAGATTTTAATTAGAAAACCTTTTTTTTAGATACAAGAGTCGATTTTATTCAAGATGTGTGAAAAAAATAATATATAAATGTAAAATAACAAGAAATTACTGTCTAAAAGTGAATATTTTTTGTATTTCTTTTATGCGAATATGAGCTCTCTCGTATTAAATCCCAAATATACTTATCGATGTAGATCAGCCCAAAGCAAACTTAAAGAACTAAAGATTAATATTTAAGTGTTTTTCAATATCTAGGATCAGAACTCAAGCATGAGAACAGAAACCCAAAAAAAAAAATTTTTTTTGAACTGTGTTATTATTGTTGGTCTTATTTAGGTCACCAGGCTTATTATGATAGGACTTTAGGAGTCAATTTAAACTACTGACTCAACGTAGACTTTTGTGGAATCGACTATTAATTTAAACAGCTACAAGCAGACCTTCATCAGCAGAGATTTAATCATGAAAACAGTTAAGGAAAGAAAAATAATTTGAAAACCCATTGGCGGTTCTGAGTAATATTTGAAGAATACCTATTACAAACCAAATAAACTCCAACTGGTTGAGCTGCTTATTGAGCAAAGTAAGAATGCGTTTACATATAAAGAAAAATATTTATAAAGCTTTAAAAGTATAATAACCTTACCCAAATGTTATCTCAATATAATTTAGCAAATACACTTGCATGATCTATTTCTATTGGCAACCATTGGTACTCACCTTTTATCTTAAACCTCCTGTGAACTTTCTCCGCTCCTACCATTTGACACTACATATATTATTATTAGTGTTTTTCTGCATTACTTATTAGCCAAATTTCAACTGCATGTACGCTTTTTTCACATAAAGCAAGTATGTTTGTCAAATAAATAAAAAAAAGGGAATGTAAAAAATTTTTAAGTAGTTTATATACATATTTTATATACGAGTATGTGACAGGTATTTATGTCATTTATTCGTGAAATGAAATTCCAGTTTTCTAAACCGTTAGGATGCACAATTTTCCTGGCAAAAATAAGTTAATACAAACAAACGAGAGCTATTGTAATCCGGTAACACCAATTTCAATATACACAATATTTTAGCGTGTTTAATACACTTTTTGGCAGGCACAAAACTTCACTTTGCTACGTGTTAAGTTTTTGAAAGTATTGAACTCTATACAAAGGAGCTGTGAAAAATAGGATACATTTAAGAGTGTGAAATGTGTTTTGCAATGCCCCTGCTATGACTAGGCCATAGACTAGTCCACTTTTTTCTGTTTACTCAATAAGAAACACAATACAAATGAAAATTCGTCGCCTTACGCCTTTCTTTTTCCCCTCGCATAATTTTTTATGGTATGCAAAACTGCTAGAAATAAGGAACAAAAGTACTCACAGCCTTCTATTTTGGTTGCGTATTCTGGCTGATTGCCACAAATATTATTTTGTTTAGCATGCATTTTGTGGTAACTATTTACAATTTCTAACAGCCACATATTGTCTAGCCTTTACTGATGTAAGCAAAGTAGCTGAACTTTGACAGCGGAAAAGGCGGGAAGAGATTGCAAAAACGCTTTTTGGTGGAAGAACAAAGAAAATATTTCTATACATGCTGTTAGACACAAATTTGTGTTACACAGTCTTATGTTAGCGTATTTGCATTATATAATTGAAAATCTATGTAATTTATTGCCAGCAGGAGCGCGACATGAACAATTGATAAGAGGACATGAATTGGAAAATGAACTTGGAGCAAAAATCATACCTAAATGTATTAAAGTTTTGTAAGTACGGCAGAGTAATACAATTATTAAGTCTCATAATGTTCGAAATCGGATTATAGTGTATCAAGCCCCAGATACCAAATATGTTGACCGGAGTACCAGTGTTGACTTTTTACCGAAAATATCTAAGATATAACAATGAAACTTCCTCCTGCTGTGTCCGGTGTTAAAATGGGTTAAATCAAGTCATTGGTTCCTATAGTCCACACATATTTAACATAAGCAATTTTTAAGCTCCGGTTGATTTTACACCGCATATATCGGTCAATAAGTAAAAACAAGAATATCTTTCTTAAAACAATGTAACAATATGCCCCTTTTGGTATGTAGGGGGTATAAATTTCATGCAGAAAGTAATACTTAACTTCTTTTCAATCCTAGAAAAGGCACTTCTGAATGATAAGTTGCATCAACGCAAAGTCTCAATTCGTAAAAAGTGGAATTAAATAGACTATAATCGATCATAATCAGTCAGACATCAGCGGCCCGTAGCCTTGCTTTGTGGCTTTTTTTTGACGTTGTAGATTAGCGCTAGTGTTGGTGTTATACCTTACAATTATTCGAATATGTTTACGATTGCATCAAGCGGCGACAGACAGTCGAAATCATAATTAATAGTAATCCGTAGGTAATGTAGCATCAGTTGGAAATCATGAAGATGCAGAGCCTGTAAAAAGCTTGTGTGTAGTTACATATACATACTTATGTGACGTCGAAAGGAAATGAAGAGTATATGCGTGCAAATGAGTTGAAAGGGCATACGTAATTTGCTCTTCTGCATTACAATTACTTGATAAAGTAAAGGAGGCTTAATTATATTACATTTTCACAGCGGCAGTTGAAAGCCATAACGTCGGATCAAATGAATCATTATTGAAACTAAAAAGGGAAAAATTGAGAAAATATAAAAAGGAAGCTCGGAAAGGTCTAAATATTTCAGTAAAAGTGGACAATTACAAATTAAAAAAATTTTAAGTTTTTTAATTAAATACGAAATATTGCACAGTAACATGCAGTGCCTTCTGTCTTCACATATAAATAACGGATACAATCATAGTAACTTATTGCACCTACAAGGTCTGTCGCAAAAGAAACAGAACTTTTTAAATATAACTGTTTCCGGTAGCGCCACCTATTGGTAGGTATATGAAATAAAAAGTTTGATCTCTTGTTGACATTTCGTAAAAATTTTAAGACAATTGGATAACTACAATCGATGTTACAGCAGCTTTTGGTCATCGGTCTGCAAAGAGCAAATATTAAATTTTGTTTTAAACTTGGGAAAACGTTTACTGAAACATTTCAAATGATGAAAAAAGTTTATGGTGATCAGTGCCTATCCCGTAGTAATGTGCATGAATGGTTTAAGCGATTCCAAGAAGGTCGTGAGGACCTATGTGACGATCAGAAGTCGGTCGTCTTCCGAAGTCAAAAATAAAGGCAATGCTGATTTGTTTTTACGATTCCGAGGGTATTGTACAGCGAGAGTTCGTCCCATCTGGCCAAACGATTAATGCTCTATTTTACCTTGGTGTTATGAAGCGTTCTTTGTCACGCATTCGTCGTGCTGGACCACAATACCGTGAGGCAGGGTCCTGGCGCCTGTTGCACCATAATGCGCCGTGTCATCAGTCGACGGTCACTCACCCTACTCACCTGATCTGGCACCCTGTGATTTTTACCTATTTGGAAAACTTCATTTCCCCATGAAAGGACACTGGTTTCAGGACATTTCAGCTATCCAAAAGGCGACGACCGATATCCTCAAGAGCATTCCGAAAAATTACCTTAAACTCTCATTTGAAATGCTAATTGACTGGGCTAAACGCTGTATCGAAGCAGAAGGAAACTACTTTGAACAAAAAAATATAACTTTTGAAAAATATTAATTTTTTTTTTGTTTTTTTTTTAACAGTTCTATTTCCTTGTATATTACATAATATTTAATAACTCATGTCATTAACTATTCAGATATTAAGCGCTACTAAATCCGAGCTCTTTTAATAAAATGCTATTTAAATGAGACAGCTAGCTTAATAATTTTTATATGAAAATAAATATACAACAAATAGCGACATTTGACGTAACATGGCTTTTAGCGAAACAAAAAAACATATAATTAATCAGTAGGGAGAAAATATTTGAAAGCAAGAGCAAATAAAAATCGCAGAGGAACTTATTCACGAGATTTAAAATCAAAAAGAAGAAATTAGACTGGGAAGCAGTGGTAACACTGTTAAGTGTCCGAAATGAGTTGACATTCTAAATAAGTCTTTATTACACACTAACCCTACCAACACTTACAGAGCCAATAATAAACAGGTATTCTAACTGGCTATACAAGTATGTATAGTACATACCGAAATTATGGAAGGAAGACTTCTCCAGCTTGATGAATGGAAGTGGAAGCATACGATAGAGCAAAGGTTACATTGCTCGACTAGTTTGATTAGCAGTTACCCGTCTGAAGAACAACAAAGCAGCAGAGGCCGATGGATTACTGGCAGTACTATTTAAATACGGTGGCGAAGAACAGATAAGGAACATTTCAACTTCTTTATAATATGGTCAAACAAAAGCCTGCCTGACTAATATAGTTAAAGTTTTCACTGCACACCTTCTTGTCGATTTAAAAGCTACTTTGGCAGCACGAAAAGAAGCTACCTTTTATACCGCTATGTCTAAATTTGGTTTCCCCACAAAACGGCTGTGTAAACTGATGCTGAATAATACCAAAAGCTCCGTCAGGTTCGGTAAGGACCTCTCCGAGCCGTTCGCTACCAAAAGAGGTTTCAGATAAGGCGAATTGCGATTTCTTCAATCCACTGCTGGAGAAAATATTTCGAACTGCAGAGCTGAATAGAAAAGGTACAATTTTCTGCAAGAGTGTACAGCTGCTGGCGTATACCGATGATATCGATATCATTGGATATCGGTGGACAAAAAAGTAAAGCAAACGGGTCTGGCAGTGAACGAGGGCAAAACGAAATATCTCCTGTCATCAAACAAACAGTCGTCGCACTCGCGACTAGGCTCTCACGCCACTGCTGACAGCCATTACTTCGAAGTCGTAGATAATTTCATCTATCTTGGAATCAGTATTAACATCAACAACAATGTCAGCTTTGAAATCCAACGCAGAATTAATATTGTCAACAGGTGCTTCTTCGGACTGAGTAGACAACTGAAAAGTAAAGTCCTCTCTCGACGAGCAAAGACACAAACTCTATATTAGGTTGTTTTTTTTTTTTTTTGATTTATTAATTTTTTTCAGTCCCGTCACGAAATTTCCTTGGAAATACCATTAAAAAATCCCTGAAATTTTTAGCCCTTAATATTTATATAAAGAACTGGAACAAGGCCTGTAAAAATTTTCCATAGAAAATACACTAAAATCGTAAGTTTTGTCTTTAAATTCCTATAGATCAGAAGTATTTTACGGCATCGCTTTGACTTTAGACGCATATTTCTCAAAATTGTTCACTCTACAAAAGTGCTGAATGCAACAAAATCGTAACTCACACCGGCGAGGTAGTACAGGGCTCTAAACCTGATTTTTCCATGAAATTCGCATTTTTTTGTATTTATCTCGTAAATGATGCTATAGAAATAATTTAATGAAATTTTAATTGCTATAAAAAAGGTCCGATCATTAATACTTCTCGAGATATTCAGCTTTTTAAGTAAGGCTGTATGCAACTTTCATATGTTTTTTAATACATAATTTTCAGGGAATTTTTTTAAGGGGAAATAATAGTTAAAAAAAAAACACCCTTCCTATATCTATCTATCCGCTCTGCTATATGGTGCAGAGGCATGGACGATGACACGAATGAACTGTACGAGGTATACTACTACATTGACTTAGTTCAGCGAATTTAGATGCAGCGGGTACGCTTAATGAGTCAGGTCGTTCGAAGAGCTTTTACTGTAACAAATGTTAATTAGACCAGGAATTAACATTCATTCTGTTTACTGGAAAGTATATTTTTCGAAAATTATTTGTAGATGTCATGCTATTAAATTTGATACGAGATACGATTTTAGGTTAGTATTCTATGTCCAAAATCTGATAACTCATATTATGATTTATTCATGTATCCCTCATTTTAACAGCTCCTTGCATGCCAGCTCTGAAACTCTTTTAAGGAATTTCATATTGAAACTTTATATTGGCGTCCACTTATGTTATAATTCTATTGATCTTTACTTTACTGCCACTACCTTTCGCTTTTGTTTATGTTAGTAGGTATACTCCTTTCGTCCGAAAATTAGCATAGTAGTTGTACTGTTTCGAGTGGCATGGTCTACGGTACTTTATATGGCACTAGTAATAGCACAACCAGTGAAAAACGCTACTGCCTTCCTTCCTTTTCCTTCCTCATCGGCAAAATGTGTGAACAGCGAAAAACGTGGTAGAAACGCAGAAATCAGCCATCTTTTTTTGTTTTCATTTGAACAATGTTGCCATTGCCCAATACGCATATATAGTTTTGTACACATCTATGCTTCCAATTACAATTTTTTATAACATAAAATATCAAAAGTGAAAACAAACTTTTAAAAATAGTTTACGTATTTATAAATAATAGCATTCGACTCTGATTTTGAGTTATTTTATGAAAATTTCAAACGTACTGAAACATTTTGAACAGATTGAATTATAAAAGTTGATAATTACTACAGTATATCGATATTGGCAACCCTGCGTTGTGAGGAGCAATCAGCTGCCACGTTTCTACGGCAAAAACCCAAATGTCGTGAATTCTCACGTTATTCCACGTCAAAGAGAGAAGTGAGTAGCGTTTTCCACTGTTCAGTTACATTGCGCGCCCATAAGATAGGTCGTGCCAGCTGACACTAGCCACGATTCTACGTTTTTCACTGGTTGTCCTATAAGAACTGCAGGCAGACATCACGTCAAAGAATTTTAGAAGTACATGGGAAGTATAGTTAAAAGTCGAATCAATCAATTCATATGTAGGGTAAGACGGGGTACATTTGACACTGGGTCACATTTGACTTCAGTCTCTGTGGCGTTAACTGGGGCTTTATTGAAAATGTAAAAACGTGGCCACCACCATTATTGAACTAAACGAAGCGTCAAAAAATTTAACAATTATATTCCAACGCGTAATAGAGTTACACGTGTTTTTCTATTTTCGGAAACGTAATTGTAATTTTCGGTAGATCGGAAGTAAAGTCTTTCTTAATCAATAAAATACATTTTTAAAGCATCTTACGAAATTGGTTACTCCGGTTATGTGTGCTATGAAAATAAATAGTGTGTTTATCTGAAGTTTAATAGAATTTGCAAAAAATAAAAAAACGAGAGGGTGAGTGGAATGGGGCACCTTTGACTTGTGTAGGAGGGGCACATTTGACAAATGTCAAATGTACCCCATTTAAAATTTGGTAATGTTAAAACAATTAAGGAGTTTTCTAATGCTAAGTATTACTTTAGCAATGGTGCGCAACTATAAGAAAAAGACCAACCGATGTCAAACAAGTGAGGATGATACGAAAAAAGCTCTTGCAGACATAAAGCATCAACGCGAAACAGCTACGTCAGCAGCGGAAAAGTACGGATTGAAAAGAAATACTTTGATCATGCGATTATTGAAACTAGATCCCTTGAGGAACGATTCAGATTCTGGAAATGAGAGTAGCTGTGATGAAAATTTAATTTATCACTCTAAATCCACAAGCCATCAAACGCTAACGAGAGTTCAAGAGGAGCAATTAGTCGAATATGCTAAGAAGTGTGCGTTTTTTGCATATGGATTGTCGTATGATATATTCAAAAGATTTGTTTACGAATTTGTTGCCGCTAATAACATACCATGTCCAACTACTTGGGAAACTAACAAGGCAGCTGGAGAAAGTTGGCTTTACGGTTTTTTGAAGCGAATCCATCCATACATTTGAGGCCTATTGCGCGCTTGGCGCCAAACATAACACAGAAAAGTGGATCTTCGCGAATCCTCACTAGTTCACCAGAAAAAAATCGAACTTTGGATTTCCAAACTAAGAGAATCACTCAGTTTTCCAAACGTTCTTTAAAATTTTCAACAGAAAGCAAGAAAAATCAAAAAAAAAAAAAACAAAAATCAAAACAAAATAAGCGCTTATTAAATGAAAACCTTACATCATCTGACGAAAGTATTATCAGTCTGAGATCAGACAGCACAGAGAAATGTGTCAACAAAGATAATTGTTTGCTAAAATTTTCGTTATTGAATGATGAGAATTTAAAGGTAAGAAAATACGTTTTGGTAAACTTTGAGGAAAATGGTATGAAGCCTTTTTATTTCATTGGCGAAATTGTAGAGGTATTTTGCGATGCTACCTTCAACATAAATTATTTGCGTAGACTATCTCCAGACAACTGGGTTTTTGTAAAACCAGTTGTGGAAGACATATCTATAACTCTTAGAAGCGAAATTTAGTTTAAACTTCCGACTCCTAATAACCCAGCTTCAACTTCTCGCTGCCGCGCTAAATATTTGTTTGATGTTCACTTTGGATGCTCATACATTAAATAAGTTGTCTGAAATATTGAATTTTATCTTCTTTTCCCAAAATAATTGTCGTTGATATGTATGTTTTTCCAAAAATAGTGGTATTATTTTATGAATACATTTACTGTTATTTTAATAAAACATTCAGAAACAAATTATGTATTATTTTTTAATTTCGTATAAAAAATAGCTTTGAGTGTTTTTCCAACTTTTTACTTTCATTACTAAGTATCCAAACCCTGGTGCTTTTAAAGCTGTAACTCATTTAAAATTATATTATATTTGGTAGAAATTAAAGGACTTTTAAATGAAAGTGTCAAATGTACCCCGTCTTCCCCTATAT
Source organism: Bactrocera tryoni (assembly GCF_016617805.1). Classification (NCBI taxonomy): domain Eukaryota; kingdom Metazoa; phylum Arthropoda; class Insecta; order Diptera; family Tephritidae; genus Bactrocera; species Bactrocera tryoni. Next base: position 96,655 of record NW_024396495.1, read on the forward strand.
GTATATTATTTATTTTTGAAATTTATATTTTTTTTTCAAATGTTTGCTATGAGAAATCATTAAGACGATCGTGGTTAAAAATTTCTGAAAATAAATTGGTTAACCGCTGAGGGAAGGTAAAATCATAACGATATTGCACAATGCTTTAAAAGCTTTAGTCCGGATTAACCGTTGCTGCCAAAAATTAAAGTTAAATTTGGTTGCACTGAAGCTATAATATACACACTGCTCAAACACAGAAGACTGCTTACAAAAACTTGATTCAAATCGTCTAGTTTTAATGAAGCTTTATCCTCTAATGATTAATTATCGGCAGTTCCCACAAATTGGCAGCTTCTAGGCCGAAAACGACTTTTGCAAAATTTCTGATTGATATCTCAAAAATTGAGAGACTGGTTCTCTTATATAGAGGCAGAGAGACGGACATGCCTAAATCGACTCAGCTCATTATGCTGATCATTATTTATATATAGATATGTAATATATATTTTAGAGGATCTCCGACGTTTCCTTCTGGGTGTTACAAACTTGGCGGCAAACTGAATATACCCTGTTGAGGGTATACAAATATTTTAGTACCACCTAAAGGACGTATAAACCATGTTTAGTTTATAAAAAACCTCATTAAAATTTTGTTTACTTTTATATTTGACCCAAGCAGTTTAAAAAAAGGTTTAAAATTATAAATGGAATAGTTTTTCTCTTTTATATAATCAATGTTATTTTCAATAGATTAAACCCTTTATCTTAATAAAAATATGTAGAAAATATATATAGATATATATAGAAATTTCATACTTAGTAATCGAATATATTTTTAATTCAATGCTGCTGAATACTTATACTTTAGCAAACTACCTTTTACTGATGCGTCGCAATTATTGGTATCTAAGTAGTTTCAACGTATTATGTAAAGTGTTTGAGTATTCCGTAAAAGTTGCATATGGAACACAAAGCCGGGCTGCTAAATGGAAGTCTAAGCAATTGCTTTTAAATACTCGTACAAATTCGCAGACTTTGCTAACCAATTATCACCAAGAGATATATACGACGAATCTTATAATTTGTTTATGCCTAAATAAGTATATGTAGTTGTTGTAGCACTATACCAAAAGTGACCATTTTCAAATAGATGGATGGTGCGTATAGTCAAATTGACATCGAGCAAAGAGACCGTAGGTATTGACAAGTTAACTCCACAACGAGATGGGCAGCAACGACAGAAATAGCACACACAGCAACAGCAAATTTTAGCGCTGATATAGACAACACCACAAAAACAGATCTTTAACCACACCAAATAGCACCCAACTTAATTATTGATATCATATGAATTTGCTCATAATTAGACATCATAATCGATAGGCAAATAAAACAAACAAGTAAGGAAGGATGAATAATTTATACTTTTGTAACTTGCAAAAATCAAAGCCATATCTATATTTTAAGAGATAAAACGTAAATCGGAGAATCTGAATCTAAGCAATTTTATATACTCATATACTATATGTATTTAACTCATACACTGGCCGACATATTCGGCATAAGGTTTGCTAGAAAAAAGAAAATCATTATACATATATAGTTTGCGTGTTGTGATAGTATCGATTCGAATTTACTAACTATCATTTCACATACTAAAAAACTATTCGCTATGTTTCAATAAGGTATGGTATAAAACCAACACATATAGAGTAAAGTTAGCCGGAAAATCCTCGAGAATCCTGAAAATAGTTATATGGGGGCTAGGTCAAGTTTTCGCCTAATTTTATCTATTTTAGACTTAAAGCTACACGTTGTGTGTAAAACACCCTATATAATTTTCGTTGAAATAACTCTAATATTGGCCGATATTTGCAGGATAAAGTCACCTGAAAGATCAAGATCGTTTTATTATGTATATGAGGCTCAGGGAAGTATTGACCCGAGTCATTTCCTTTTTGATGCACAAAATAATTATTGTCAGAAAAAGATTTTCTCTTCATTTTAATTGCACATCTCACACATTTACCGATATGTCAATATGGGGTTTACATATTTAGTTCATAGGGGCGTGAACAGTTTTGTTTAGATTTGGACAATTTTTGGTCATATGCCATCTTAAGAAATTATTAGTACAAAATTTTATCCCGTTTATAAATTACTATATTTCTTGATTTGTGTACTGGAAAGAGAAATAATGAGATGGAGTTCAAAATTGTGTTATATGGGAAGCAGGCGTGGTTGTGAGCCGATTTCTGTCATTTTCACACTATGACATAGGAGTATGAGAAAAATGCTACTAAATTTAGTCGATTATTAATTAAAGACGGATTATACAAAGTCATGATTGCATACTCGTATCAGGTGAGGCCAGTGTGAGGGAAAAACAAAAAAAACGTATACTACTTTGATTGCACCGAAACTACTTGTATAATACCCTTTACAAAAACAAAGTTATGAGCCATAGAGGTGCGATATAGACGGTTCTTGGTGTGAAATATAAGACAGTGAATATATTCCTATTTCTTACTAAAATTACATTGTTTTAATTGAATGTGCTCAAAAAATTTCATTTTTTAAAACACAGCTTTATTGTATGAACTGCCTTCAGTTTTTCAATAACCTCATCTAGTAAATATGCTACAATTTTCCTTAATATTTGCACAGAAATTACTAGCATTAGTATATGTTGTCAACGATAGATGGCAAGCCTACTAAATGAGAAACAGGTGGCAAGACGAGGGATGCTTGCAAGGGAGTATCGAGAGCGAACGCGAGGAAGTAAGACGCGCAACTTTGGTTTTTGGAACTTTACGTTTAATATTCTTGAATTATATACTAAATTAAACATTCTAATATTCTTAATTAAATATAAATATACTCGGTTAATAAACGGTGTTTTATTTTGATCGATACCTCACAATGTGTATACGTAAATATAACCATGCATAAAAGTTTTGTAGAACAAATTCATAATAAAATGCTGATAGACTGTCTAACTTTACTAAAGTTGACTTAACATTAGATATACCAGCGATTGAAGTATACCTATTTATACCAAACCAGCCAAAATGACTGTTCTTAAAAAGGAAGTGCTTAATGGGGTTTCCAGTCTATATTTACTTTTAAATACATACAGTATACATATATACAGTAATATAAACTTTATAAAATTAATTTTTTAGTTATTACTAGAAAAGTCATAATATCATTACGAAAAAAAAATATTACACGTAGTAGGAATTTTAAATTGAAATACCGAAAACAGTCATTTTGACTGGTCTGGTATATCTAGTGTAATTTAACTTGATTGTATGAGAAAGTTATTCAAAATGCGATACCAAAAAAAGCACCCATTTTAAACCAAGGTTGGTCAACCCGTATGCATATATAAGTATGTGTGATTTCGAAGAGAAAAGATAAGAATTTCGTACATGTTGCATGGTGTGGCTTGATTGGATCTGAGAAACTGTACGTCGATTTCACCCATATAAAGTTTCCCGAGTTTCTGGCCACATGTGCGTTAAACCGCAAATAATTCGACAATTAGCAAAGTTACAAAAATTTTTAGGGAGAACATTCTCATTAAAAATTCTTTTGAAGCAACTGTACATACATAGTTAAGAAAAATTGAGGAACTTCTTTGTTGAAATGTTAGAATTGCTAGCAATCATTGCATGTGATTTTTAATTTGAAGATGCATAATTTGTGTAAGTTTCTTTACTGGCAAAAGTCACGATTAAAATGTATCTCATATTTTTTTAAGAAGAAGTGTGAATATAAATACTTTCATTAAATCGTTTTTAATTTTTTTAGAGAGACATTATAATTAAGAGCAGACCCGTGCTAATTCGACGAGAAAGTCTAAAAACTACATGACTTATGGTGTCAGACATACTTATTTAAAATTAGAGAAGCAATAATTGTATTATCTAATGCGAATATTTTCATTTTAGTAGAGCCTTATACACTTGAAATTAACATTGGAATGAAGAAAGAATGAAAGTAAAAGTATTCTTAAGAGACGACTATATTGAGAAAAGTCAGCATCTGAAGGAAGATAATTGAGAGTTACGAGTTCCATCTATCGGTCTGAACTCAAATGCAGTTATTATTCTAATAGAGAGAACTCATAATTGTACAGCTGCTGAGTATACAAATTGTTTTGATTATTTTCTCTAAAACTGACGTTAATCATTTTCTACATATTCGATGAAACTGTCACTACAATATTATGTGTAAGAATGCATCTTCTCTGTGACTGCGCCTACCCACATATAATGCAATGATATTGCTGTTGTGAATGAAGATTTTCAAAACACATATAGTACAAGCTTACATTTCTTTATTAAGCTATTTTAAGCAAATAATATGTTAAAAAATCATTATTCATTCAAGAAATAAAAGTAAATTTTTCTTGCTTAGTAAGAACAACACGAAAATGTACAAATGGTTGGCTGAGTCAGCTAGACATCTCACTAGCTAACGAAAAAATGTACTATATCCCTGCCAACCATGAGCGGGTAAAACACCAGATAATTAGCGGGTAACATGGTGGTAAACGTGGTGGTAAACATATATAATGTTTCTTAAGCCTGGCAGATATTTTACCTACTCACGTACGTATACATGTGATCAGACATCTTTGTTGCGCTCATTCAGCAGTGTCATATAAAAAAGTATATCTGTCCTGCTCTAATATCCCCAATCGACGGCTGATGCAGGGTTGCATTTTCTCTTTTTAAATAGCTGATGCAGGGTTGCATCTTTTGATTCCTACTTTTAAAATTTAAAAGAAACCTTTTTAATTTTTAAAATTTATATTTTATTTTATTTTATTTTTACATTTTTACATAAAATTTATTATAATTTATATATAAATAAAAATATGTTTAATTTAAAAAATAATTAATATCTGAAAAAAGATTAATTAAAGAGAGGAATTATTACAACCTGAAAATAAAAGAGTGGAAAAATATTATAAAAGACAAATACCTGAAAATAAAATAAAGATTATTAACACCTGAAAATAAATATTAATTATATTGAATTTGTAATATCTAAAAGAAAAAGAAAGATTAATTGTATAAAATGATAATAATATCTGTAAAAAAGATTAATATTATCTGAAAGAATAAAATATATTAAATACAAATAGGATTTACTCTAAAAGCCAATATTAATTAAATAAAAATAGTGATAAAATCTGAAAAGAAAGAATAATTATATAAAAATCATAATAATATCTGAAATAAAAGAATAATATTATCTGATTATTTAAAATATAAGGCAAACATTTGTATTCACATATTATATTGGATTGTGCAGGCCGCCTTAAACGCATAAAATACATATGTATGTTCATATACGTATGTATGTATGTATTTATTTTTGCGTATTATAGGGACTGCGCAGTCCAATTTCAAAGTGCACACACTTTTTTCACATACTTACTTAACAATTGATATTTGCCGCTTCTGATGATATAGCTGCTGCTGCTACTTCCAATTTCCAATGCTGTAAAAATAAATGAAGTAATTAGTTCAAAATATTGTTAAAAAATCACATAAAATTCATTTACTTACCTTCTTGTCGTACGAGCCTCCTTTACGATGGTACGATCACGAACGACATGCGGCTTTCAATCGTTTTTTTATTACCCTTTTTGGGATTTTCTATTGTCACTATTGACAATAATGTTTTCTCCTTCGCACTCATTCAAATAAATCAAGAGATGAAAGAAACTTTTTTTCATCGCATTTAGGTAAACAAAAAATAACCCGAAAATGTACGTTGGTGTTAGTGTATAGAGAAAAAATGTGTAGTTGTATTGAAATATTTGTCTCAAGCGGGTAGCGGTGGTTCGCAGGGATATGTATAAGCTTTGCTCCAGCCTCTGTACAAGTATATAATGCAGAAGTGTGGAAGGGCAAATGATCACACACTCGAATTGCGCGTATTCGCAAACTATTTTCTACATTTGCAAAATGTCTCGTTTATTGTAACTATAGGGAATGCGAACTCTTTTGTATACTATTATTGACTCACTTTAGTATACTGGGCACACTGGTTACAAACATTTACATATATTGTTGTTGCAACACTACAATAAAAATGACTCCTAAGCCAAAAAATTAAATTGTCATGGTGAGAAAAAAGAGTCAGCGTTGATATTTGCTAAACCGCTGAGTGAACTTGAAAACTAGAATTTGATAGTCCTGCATTAGTAAATACTCGTATGTTTGTGGAAATAAACTGAAGGGCGTTTAAATACAAATGCAAAAGGCTTGCATAGTCTTCCCTGCCAACCACGGCTACCCGCTTGTGACAAATATTCCAATACAACCACACATTTTTTCTCTATGCACTAACACCAACGCACATTTTCGGGTTATTTTTTGTTTACCTAAATGCGATGAAAAAAAGTTTCTTTCATCTCTTGATTTATTTGAATGAGTGCGAAGGAGAAAACATAATTGTCAATAGTGACAAAAGGAAATCCCAAAAAGGGTAATAAAAACACGATTGAAAGATTCAGAGTAAATTCTGTTTGTATTTAATTATTTTATTCTTTCAGATAATATTAATCTTTTTTTCAGATATTATTATCATTTTATACAATTAATCTTTCTTCAATGTAATTATTATTTATTTTCAGGTATTTGTCTTTTATAATATTTTTCCACTCTTTTATTTTCAGGTTTTAATAATTCTTTTCTTTAATTAGTCTTTTTTCAGATATTAAATATTTTTGTAAATTAAATATATTTTTATTTATGTATATAAACTGTAATAAATTTTTTGTAAGCATATAAAAAATAAAATAAAAATTTTGAAAATTAAAAGGTTTACTTTGAAATTTTAAGAAATTTTAAAAGTAGGAATCAAAAAATGCAACCCTGCATCAGCCGTCGATTGGGGATATTAGAGCAGGACAGATATACTTTTTTTTATATGACACTGCTGAGTGAGCGCAACAAAGATGTATGATCACATGTATACGTACGTGAGTGGGTAAAATTGTCGCTCGACCTATGCCAAAGTACACATTCTTACCCACTGATTATCTAGTTTTTTACCCGCTAACGTTGGCAGGGTAATTCTTATCACATAACATATACATACAAATGTTCTAATTAAATTGTTTCGAAAGCTATTTGATCAAGGGCAAAGCGCATATGCTAAGAAAAAAACAAGTAAGCGCAAATTTGGCATTACAATTTGTTAGTATAAAGTTTGTACGAAAACAGAAGCTTCACAGAATCGTGCTAAAATGCACAAGAAGGTCCCAAAGCTAGATAACCATAGCACCAGTAATCAGATCAATATATTCTTTAATTTTAAATTTCCTTAAAGGAGGGGGCTACGTCCTAAATATTGAGGATTAATTTGAAGGCGACAAAATAAATATCAATGAATAATCAAATATCTTTCGTATCAATTACAATTTCTGAATTCTCTGCTATCACAATGTATCACACTAACGTTTCTAAAAGTAAAATCTTAGGTTAATGATTAGCATTATAAATTGAAAATATTATCACAATTATTAGTTAAATATTTTTGCTTAGATAAAAATTCGTAACAAAAAATTGATTGCTAGATAGCATACTTTCTGAAAACTGCAGTTGATACATAGTCTAATACAAACTCGAATTACAACAAACTTTTACTTTAGCTAAGAAGTTTTTTGATTTCCAATTTCAAAGTTCACTAATGATTCTCATTCCTTTTTTAATATTTCCGAGTCATCCAACAATAACCAAACTTCATTGCGGGCATTAACTACCAATATTAATAATGGTTGGCAGCTCTGCTTGTTAAAAGAGTGAGTAATTGTGCGTGCTAAAAAAATTAAATAGTTTTGGTGGAAAAAGGCAGAAAATTAACAAAATCTGCCCATCAATCCGGAAAATCCAAAGCGCGGTATCCAGGTGTATTGGAGTGCAGAACCAGCGACAGGAATAAAGGGTTGTTAAACTTATTCCAGTGTGAGAGCGCCTCAAAATTAGCGTTTTTTATAACATTTTCCATTGTGGCCACATTGAACAAAATAAGAATTTTTGGGCATTTAAATTAAAACGCGCAACGTTTATTACGATTGCAAATTATTATATATTGGACTTTTAATATATGGCGAAACCATTTAAATCCTCTTTTATGATTTTATGATATATTAAAACAACTGACTTTCGATCTTTCAATACTTAATAAGGTGAATTAAGCTTGTTAGCTGTCAATTAATGAATGTTTTTAATCATTTGTAATAGAAAATGATTTCTATTATGCATCAAATTACAAAACGTTTCATGAAATATATTTAGATTTCTGCATTTTATTTGATTTTCATTGTTTTAAATTTTTTATAAGTGGTCTTGAACGATGCAACAAATTCCTCCGTTTGCATATTTTTTGTAAGATTTCAATCTGGCCATCGCTGGTTTCCAATTGATAAACGTCAAAACCTACTGAACTCGATTAGCTGTCAAAGTTCAGTAGGTTTTGACGTTTAGCAATTGCTCTCTCACTTCCAGTGAGAGAGAAGTTAAACATCTCTTTATCTCTGACCAGCGACCTACAACCACTGACTAGTTTCGATTGGAAGGTTTGTAATTTCGCCGATATCAACTTTATTGAACACAGAGGAGAAAACATCAGCTGTTTGGAGACTTTTTTGGCGCCACAAAAAATTACCTATATTACCTTAGCCTAAAAGTATACTAAAAATTTAGATTAATAATTATTCACAAGGCAACTGAGTTATAGGGTTGTCAAGTATTGTTTATTTTATATTTATACCTTTAATTGTTATATGAATATAATTATAAACAAACTTTAAAATCAATTATGCCAATTATCAAGACACCACCTCCAGGAGGGGGCAAACTAAGTAAAACTGCCAAAAAAGACGTCACAATCGAAGAACTAACAAAAAAGCTAGAGAAAATGGAAGAAATGTGTAAAACACTTTCATGGAAGTAAATACTCTAAAAGCCGAAAATATAAAGCTTAAGTCCACTAATGTAAAGAAAATTCAGAATTTGGAAAATAAGGTTGAATTCTCAACGGATGAGGAAGAACTAGCCAGATAAACGGAATGGATTCTAAAAAAAAGACCAGCTAAAAAACGAAAAGCGGAGTGTTCTCCTGATCTTCAGGAAAAAGCAGATAACGCCATAGCAAAACCGCTTAACCCAAAAAATAGTTCGCGGCCTCCACCAATTATGGTGTCTGGAGATGCCACAGGCAGCAATTATCAACAACTATATGCTATTGCAAAATCAGAAGCAAAAAACAATTTTACCATTAAGCTTTTAAATAATGGAATATATAAAGTAAATACCTTCTCCGTAAAGGACTATAGATGCATATCGAAAGCACTTTCGTGTAGAAATATATCTTGGTATAGCTTTGAGAATAAGCAAACGCGGCCAATTAGAGTTAATGCAAAAAAATTTACACAACTCTTTTGATCCAAAATCGATAATTAACGACTTAAAAGAGCAAAGATTAAATGCACTGAGTGCTGTCAATCGTCTTCAATGGAAAACTAAAACTCCCCTCGATATGTTTTTGGTAACATTCGATCCCATGGAGAACATAAAAAAGATTTATGAAACCAAAACTATATTGAACTCTATTGTTTCTATTGAACCGGTAAAACTACCTAAGATGATACCACAATGCAAACATTACCAGTCGTTTGACCACACACAAAACTATTGTGGCATAAAATATCTGAATGTTCGAAACCAGAGAAACAGCAGCCTAAATGCTGTAACTGTGGCTTAGCACATCCAGCCAACTATCGAGGGTGCCTTGTTGCTAAGGAATTACAGAAAATACGAGCTAACACAATTGGCCACAAAAATGGGGATGGTCTAACCCAAAAAGTTCAACAACAAGATCCTAAAGTTACAGCTGAAACAACCAAAAATTCACTTTTGCTCATGTTCTAAAAGCAAATAATAATGATAATGTATCATCCAACAGCATTTTATCACAGATCTTACAGAAACTCAATAAACAAGACGAATTCAACACTTCCTTACAAAATCGCTTATGCAAGCTTGAAAATATCTTTTAATACCAAAGATGACTAAATCATTAAAAATTCTTCTATGGAACTCAAATGGGTTAATCAAACATAAAAATGAAATCGAAATTGTACTAAACTCGGAAAATGTTGACGTATGTATGATATCGGAGACACATTTTACGTCACAAACCTATTTTAAAATTAAAAATTATGAAACTTACCATACAATTCATCCTAGCAATTGCGCCCGTGGCGGAAGCGCAATACTAATCAAAAATACGATCAAACATTTTGAGGAAGAAAACTTTCAACTGATAAGTTTCAAGCTACAACAGTGACTATTTACGGAGTTAAGAGTCCACTCTCACTTACCTCTGTGTACAGTCCCCCAAGGCATCTAATCCAATTTGAAGAGTACCAACACTTAATAAACAGACACAGGTATAGATTCATAATGGGTGGAGATTTCAACGCAAAGAACACGCACTGGGGTTCAAGGCTTACGACTATAAAGGGGAGAGAACTCTATAAAGCACTGCAGTCAACCGGAAGTTACGCTTTCTCGACGAACTTACCATCATATTGGCCAACAGATAATCAAAAGATTCCAGACCTGATAGATTTTTTCATTGTCGGCAAAATATCCCGGAACTATTTGTCGGTCAATCAGGGTTATGACCTTAATTCGGATCATTCTCCAATCTATTTAAGCTATAGCGAAACCATCATCTTTAAAGAAAAAGCAGCGGCCTTGTATAATAAACGAACAGATTGGGAATACTTTAGAAGGATCATGGAATGTTACGAAAGTAAATATGACTCTATGTTAAATACTGGCCAGTTAGAATCTGAAATTTTACACTTTACAACAAGTATACAACACGCAGCTTGGAAAAGTACACCGGAATTAAAGAAAATTGCTGTAAACTCTCAATATCCTAATGATATAAGAGAAATAATTAAATTAAAGAGAAAGCTACGACGTAAGTGGGATCAAACTCGTTGTCCAGTTGATAAATCTATTTTAAATAAAGTCTCTAAAGATCTTAATCGGAAAATTAAGAAGTTTAAAAATGATAGTTCCGCAAAATATCTTCGGTCCCTAAGCAATGCAATTAATTCCGACTACTCTCTTTGGAAAAGCTGTAAAAGACTACAAACACCAGAAACTCAAGTATGTCCCCTTAAAATAAGTGCTGATAGCTGGGCCAGAGACGATTTAAAAAAAGCAGAAGTATTTTCGGATTATTTAGCCAAAATATTCTCCCCATATCAAGAAAGCGAAGAAATCTCAAGTTGCACAAGCAGTGAGCTAAGTGAGGAAATCAAAAATCTGAAAAACAAAAAATCCCCCGGTTATGACCTGATTACTGCCGAGGTCCTAAAACAGCTTCCTCAAATAAGCATAGTAAAAATTACCAACATTATTAACGCTGCTTTTCATCTTAAATACGTGCCAACTTATTGGAAAATTGCTGAAATTATCATGATTCCAAAGCCAGGGAAACCAGGATATGATGTATCTTCTTACAGACCCATATCACTTCTACCGATAATATCGAAGCTTTTTGAGAAAATTCTCATAAAACGTCATAAAATCATTGAACGAAAAACCATAATTCCAGCGCATCAGATTGGGTTTCGAGCCAACCATTCTACGATTGATCAAATCCACAGGATTACGCACATTATTGAAAAAGCCTTTGAGGAAAAAAAGTTCTGTTCTGCAGTGTTTTTGGATGTTGCAAAAGCGTTCGATAAAGTTTGTCACAAAGGACTGCTTTCGAAACTGAAACTGATTTTACCGAAACAGCATTATGACATCATAAAATCGTACTTATCAGATCGCACTTTCACGTTAAACAAGGAGACAAATATTCTATTCTTAGGGAAATAAAAGCAGGAGTTCCACAAGGTAGTGTGTTGGCCCTCTTCTTTATATACTATTCACGCACGACCTGCCAATAGACTGCAATTACACAACAGCCACATTTGCAGATGATACCGCGTTGCTTGTTGTTGGTAGAAGTGAACACGAGTCCACTACTAATCTCCAAAAAGCTGTAAATAAAGTCGTACAATGGGCAAATACATGGCAGATAAAACTGAATGAAGCTAAGTCTGTACACATTGTTTTCACATACAACAAGACACAGCACTTACCAATTTTCATAGACGGTGTACGAATACCGCACTTTAATTCCGCCAAATACTTAGGAATGACGCTTGACACTAAGCTACGGTGGAAAGTTCACGTAAAAAACAAACGTAAGGAGCTGGACATGCGACTCAAAAATTACAATTGGTTAATCGGTAACGAATCAGTGTTATCCATCGAAAATAAGTTACTTATCTATAAGCAAATACTCCGACCGATATGGAGCTATGGTGCACAACTCTGGGGATGTACTAACGCAAACAATAAGAAAGTCATCCAACAATTTCAAAACAAAGTACTAAGACTAATTGTCAAAGCGCCTTGGTATTGTAGATGTGCTGATATAGAGCGTGATCTAGGCGTAAACTCGGTTAATGCAGAAATACTAAAATTGCAACAGCACATAGTGCAAGATTGCTACATCATTGTAACGAAGAAGTAGTTATGTTAACTTCAGTGATGGACCACCAAGACGACTCAAACGCCTCAAACCCAGCGATCTTTCAAATTAGCCAATACTCTCATAGTAGTTTTTTTATATTTTTAAGTCCTATTCAGGTTGCTTGTTAGTCCTTTCTTTTATTTGAACTAGTTGCAATGTATAAACAAAATAAAAAAACATTAACTACCAAGGCATAAACAAACAAAAAACCTCCAACTAAAATGCAAAAAATGTTAAAGTGAAATGAAGACAACTATACCGGTGAAAATTTTCATAATCACCCCCCCATCTATGAACGAGTCGGCATTTTCGGCCGTTTTAATATCATAACTAAACATTTGAAAGTTCATTTCGTCAATTTCAGTAAGAGTTGCCAAGTACCCGGAAATTTGTTGTCAAAACTTATTGAATATTTTTAAGATTTTCATCAAAATATATTATTGCACATTAATTTTTACGTCATATCCATTGCGAATTCACTAGCCGGCATTTATGAAAATTCTAACTTCAGTAAAACGCAATAAATAGCTCTATAATTGCGGAAGCAAGCTTAAAAAGACACCTTTTCGTAATTTCCACGAGGATTATTAAAACACTACAATGTTCGAATAACAGTGGTTGAATATATTTTTTTTTATCGAAGAAAATTAACGCATTCAAAAGTCGGTTATCTCCTGCGAATTTACTTTTATAGTGTGCAATATTTATATTCACAAGAAACTCGTTTAAATTGACGAAGGTGATTATGATTAGTTTATCATATTGTATCATATAGGTATACTGCAATGTTAAAAATTCAAATCAGCGAGTGAATTGGCGTTCAAATGAACGAGTGTTCGAATAAACAAATGTTCTAATAAACGAGTTTCTAGTGTAATAACCTGAAATATATTATAAATTAACGCATTGCTAGCGAGTTCAGTTGCATTTGCTGAAAAGTGTCAGATCAACCCTGAAAATGACTTTTCGAAACACCACAGAACACGCCGTGCTCCGAAGAAATATGACGATAATCCAGCAACTGCTTGTAATTTTGATTTCCAGACATTTTATAGAAAAGAATTCAAAATTGTCTCGAAAATTTCACGAAATTGTATTCAAGATAATTTGCAAGAAACTATGTCAACAACTTTCAAACCCATTCAAGAGATGTTCAGGATTCCAGCTAACAGAAGTAATATTACAATAGAATCTACATATACGAATTTGTTGTGCAATTGGAACCTAAGTTCTTCAGTGAAGATCTAGATTGTATTTTTGCTGAAACACAAATTATTTTTTGATTCATGTAAAGAGTGTAAATCTTTCGATGACATTCCTATAGTAGCGTACAAATTGGAGAAAGTGTCATTCTTCTGCGTACAAAATTGTTCATTACATAATGACTGCTCCTGTCACGTCAGCTTATGTGAACGTTCTTTTAGTAAATTGAAATTTGTTTTCCAACGATTTTGCGTACAACAATGGGGGATGAACGTTTGAATTCCTTTGATGCTGCTTTTCTTCTTCAAAGGATAAAGTAGGAGCGAAATCGATCTGCGCGATGTTGTTGGAAAATGGTCAATGTTGAAACATCGTAGAGTGAAAATATAACTCAGAAATTTATATTTTTTGCAATTCAATTTCTTAAGAAAATCTTGTTTTTTCCCGCGTAACACGTCGCTGAACAATATATGTATTTTATATTAAGAGAAACATATTAAATGATGATTATACTAATATGTACAATACTTATCTGAGAATAAAATAATGAATTATCAGAAATGAAGATATCCTTATTTTATATATATTTATAAACATATACATTAAATCGGCAAATTCTTGAAATGAGTCGGCATTTCAAAGGGACTCCCCCCCCCCCATGATCTGGATCCTCGCGACGCCCCTGCGTGAGAGCCAAGTCGCAAGTGCGACGACAGTTTGTTTGATGACAGGAAATATTTCGTCTTGCCCTCGTTCACTGCCAGACCCATTTTCTGTGCTTAAGGTAAGAAGCTTGGAATCAAAAACGCCCTTATTCAAGACACTTAAATTCGCAAATATACAAACACACGCATAAACAACCTATCACACAAGCACAATAGCAAAAAGAACTATAATTGACATAACAAAAGAAATGGCTGCAATTGCTCACTACACAAGTAATAGCAGGTGTTGGCCAGCCAAATAACAGCTTTATCTCTCTCAATTTAAACCGCGGAACTTCTTGGTTCTTTGCATTCCTGAGTATTCGAGTATGAGAATATACTACATATATATATGTATAAATCTTTATACTTCTGCTTTCTTTTCTTTTAAGTACTTTATACAAGTTTTTGCTTATGACTTTTGTTGTACATTTTCCAGTCCTGATTTGCACATATTTTCTTTGGTAGGGTTGAGTATCCGACACGTGTGAAGAGGGAATGAAATTTTTCAAAGTTGAGCAGTAACTTGTGCTTCTGCTAACATATGTAGTATAGTACCTACCGCCTTTAGTTTTTATACATATATAAAAGTAGACATGTAGGAGTGAACCTGTGAGTCAAAAGGTCCACACATAGTGGACAATGTAGCCTTTTAATTGCGTCTCTGAATAAACCAAAACAGAGACAAAACTCGAACAATATTCAAGCAGTACGATATAATTGGATAGTAGAGCTGAAGAAGGCAAGAAGGGCAGACCAGCGGCATCAACCGCTTTTTTTTCTGTAGCAAAAGTGCGAAATTAACAAATGCTAATAATTAAAAGCTACATATATTGGGTACACCCAACACTCTTTTTAACACGGTTTTGAAGAGTTAAACCTGGTTGAAATATTTTTGTAAACAATTTTTAATCTAGTACGGTTTCAAAATCACCGTCTGTCTTGTAATTATGTTTGTTTTTACCACACTTAGCACCATTGCTGAAATGAACATACTTGTACATAGTAGTAACTGGGAAATCCAATTATTCGATAAATCTTACCTTCAAATTTTGTTCACATGAGCGTTCCAGCGATGATACCGACTTTAGTCTAGTTCGTACAAAACTGCTGTAACCATGTTATCAGAAGTAGCGACGAATAATTTTGTAGCTATGTAAATATTTTTTCGATTATTTCCATTCTAATTTTTTTGTTCTTAATTCTAATTAACGATTTCTTTTGTTTTTGGCTTTAGTCTGCCAATTTTTCACCTGAATGAATTATGTATTTTAAGTTTTAATGCTCAATAAAATGCCATTTGAATATACAATTTGTATGCATATGCGAAATTTTACAGTTTTCAACATTTTTTACACGGTTTTTCGAAGTAAATATAGTTCTTAATTTCATCCTACACGGTTTTCAGATGACATGGAACGCCTCTTCTTTACACGGATTTCTGAAGAACGTATCTACCGTGTAAAAAAAAAGTTGGGTGTATTTGAAAAAGTATTTTCGTATTTGTCAATAGATGTCGTTGCAGTCGTATATCTCCAGTGCTATCAATCACATTGTGTCTTACTAAATAGTGTTGAAAAGATGATAAACTTCATTTAACAAAAAAAATTAAATTCGGGGAAGTTGAAAAAAAGTTACAGCTGTTCAAAAATGTGTGAAAATAATGAAGAAATTCGCAATATTTTGAAATTTTTGTATAAAAAAGGGAAGAATGCCACGCAAACCACCAATAAAATTTGTGAAGTTTATGGAGACTGATACTGTTATGGAAATTTCGAAATTTCGATTTACACTGATGGATAGATGTCTCTAGTGGAAAAAAAGCAAAAGGTGCTTGACCAAAATGGTAGATAATGTTTATTTGTTTATTAGTAGGAATGCAAATAAAAAATTAAGGTGAAATTTTATTAGAAATATGAAAAGACTTTTTTTCGACTATCCATTTAGATTATGCTTTCCAAAGTATAGTACATATAAATAGTTCCTTCTAGACATGTTGTCCAGCATATACGCATACGCGTTAGCTTAAGGTCAATTCTTACTTTATTACGTTGTATTTTGACAATTTTCTTTAGGTTTTTTTGCTTTTTATACTCTCGCAACAATGTTGCTAAGGAGAGTATTATAGTTTTGTTCACATAACGGTTGTTTGTAAGTCCTAAAACTAAAAGAGTCAGATAAAGGGTTATATATACCAAAGTGATCCAGGGTGATTAGTAGAGTCGAAATCCGGATGTCTGTACCTGTCCGTCCGTCCGCTCTGTCCGTCCGTCGTCCGTCCAGTGCAAGCTGTAACTTGAGTAAAAATTGAGATATCAGCTGATGAAACTTGGTACACGTATTCCTTGGCTCCATAAGAAGGTTAAGTTCGAAAAAAATCAGGAAGAAGCGTTAAGTTCGGCAAAAATCGGCCCACTGCCACGCCCACAAAATGGCGGAAACCGAAAACCTATAAAGTGTCATAACTAAGCCATAAATAAAGATATTAAAAGATATTAAAATGAAATTTGGCACAAAGGATCGCATTAGGGAGGGGCATATTTGGACGCAATTTTTTTGGAAAGTGGGCGTGGCCCCGCCCCCTACTAAGTTTTTTGTACATATCTCGGAAACTACTGTAGCTATGTCAACCAAACTCTACAGAGTCGTTTTCTTCAGGTATTTCCATATACAGTTTAAAAATGGAAGAAATCGGATAAAAACCACGCCCACCACCCATACAAAGGTTATGTTCAAAATCACTAAAAGTGCGTTAACGGACTAACAAAAAACGTCAGAAACACCAAATTTTATGGAAGAAATGGTAGAAGGAAGCTGCACCCAGGCTTTTTTAAAAATTGAAAATGGGCGTGGCCTCGCCCACTTATGGACCAAAAACCATATCTCAGGAACTACTAGACCGATTTCAATGAAATTCGGTGTATAATATTTTCTTAACACCCTGATGACATGTACGAAATATAGGTGAAATCGGTTGACAACCACGCCTTCTTCCAATATAACGCTATTTTGAATTCCATCTGATGCCTTCTCTGTATAATATATAGTACATTAGGATCCAATGATGATAGCGGAATAAAACTTTACAAAAATACGGTATTTGAAAAATATGTAAATGACGTATAACGAAATCTCGATTATCACTTTATCATGCGAGAGTATAAAATGTTCGAGTGACATTCCGAACTTAGCCTCTTCCTGGTACTTGTTTTTATTTAAGAGTTATGTAGTATAATTTTCTCTACTTTTTATGTTACTGCAATATGTTAAGCTACAGATCATAAATAATAAAATTGTTCATTTAACGATTTTGTATCATTTAAAGCTCACAATATATATATATATACAAGGTGTGTTCCTAAGTAAACAGGACTTTTTGAATCTAGCGCCCCCTGGTGGCGCCATCTATATGTCGACCGCTGCGTAAGAATCTGCCATCTTTATCGATTGTCCAGTGAGAATTTCATGACTGTCATAGCTTGGAAGTGAAGCTATTCCGTTTTAAGTGTCAGTATGTTTGTGTTATCGGTGCAAAAATGAGCTTCGAACAAAGAGCCAACATTAAATTTTGTTTAAAAATTGGTAAAACTTTTACCGAAACGTTCCAATTGATGAAACAACTTTATGGCTATCCTCCCTTACACAATTCGTTGTACTACGTATAAATAACAGCCTTGTATAGTATATTATTGTAGATTTACTTGTAGTTATAGCAATTTATTGGCTTTTGATTAGTAGCGTTTTGTGAGCGTGGTAGTTGTCTCATTACGCTTATAGTGCCCATACACGAGCACACAAGTGCGTTCGATCGGTATGAATTCGTTTGCCCATACACGACACACAAATCCATTTTGCGTCCGTTCTTCACAGAGTTAACATGTGCGACAGGCAAGCGGAACATTTCTTGGAATTTATTTCTAATGTAGCATTTTTATCTATTTCATGGAATTTCGTTAATAAGTTAATCCAACCTTTTTTTTTCTTACACTATGTATGTATATATATGAGCGCTTAGGCAAAAAGCGAAAACTTTAAAGCGTGATTTCTCGGTTTTTCATTTTTACGATTATTCTTAATTGGCGGGCTAGATAGAAAAAAAAACTAAACGTCGTATGGAATTAGGGCAAAGTTTATTATCATTGACATAAAATTATCTTATATTTAAACTAAAAAAAATATTAAGAAAAGTCAAGTTTTAACATATTTTTAAACAGCATAAAGTAAAATTCTTTTGATCAAAAGCCACTATTTTTTTAGTTTAACTAGAAGATAAATTAATAAAAAATATGAATCTCTTTGAATTTTTTGTTTCCGATAGAAATTGCGACCTGCATCCTGCCCGCCGTCCGAAAAATGTACATGCGAGATGCATCGGGTAATTGCTTCCCAAAGGCAGAATATCAAAGATTTCGTATCCAAAAAATTTGTGAAAGATGTTCAAATATATAACTATAAAGTCTAGAAATTTCGCTTGAATCAATAATTTGTTTCCCTCCCAAAAAAATCCTCAAAAAAATCGATTTTTGAAGCCTCGAAAGCAGGCTCTCCCCTTAACTCTTGCCATTGTCCGCGATCTTCACTGTTCGGCGACACGAGAGAAATGAGATTTTGTGCGCCGACAACGCCATACACGATAAACATGTTCGCGCACCGATCGTAAAAAATCAAACATTTTCGCGAACATGGATCGGTACGCGAACAAGCCCATACACGATAAACCGCAAGCGCACACATACCGATCGAACGCACTTGTGTGCTCGTGTATGGGCTCTTTTATCCACAGTATCGACATTGTTATTCAGATATGTATGTCGAAATCTACTTCAGCTAGATCAAGAAGCTTTGCCACACATTGTCCTGTGATATAGTTAAAAGCATAAAAACTAGCTCGCACTCACACATTTAACTATGTACATAGCTTAGCATGTGTGAACATAATTAGCGAAATTACTTTCCCACAAACTTACTTTGTGGGATCTAATTTGCAACGAATCTGTCGGATGCTGACGCTGAAGTATAGTTTAGTGATGTCTTTGACGGTGCCCAAGGTTGGTGAAAGCGGTATTGATGGTAAAAACGCTTTCAGTTGCGGTGGTGTTAATTACATTAATATTACATTTAGCAATTAAGTCAAAAGCTGCATTGCACTTTGTTGAATATTATTATCTATCTCAATTAATTTTAGATGATAGTACACATAGAACATTTAGGTGAACAACATGTTGCATGCATATTGTAGCAACAAGTTGCTAGAATATAAAAATATTAGAAGTAACTATAGGCGAACGAATATCAATATTTATGTTTAAGATAAAGAAATTAGAAAAGTTTATACCTATAGGTTTGTACAAGAATTGATAAAGACATACATATGTATATGCATATAAGCAATCCACTAACTTTTCGCTATCACACTCTTCCCAGGCTTGCTTTCGAAAAACTTATGATTAAACGGTTAAGACTTCTAAAAGCAGATACAATTCAGTAAAACCAATTTTCTTACGAAGCAATTGGATGGCTGAGTGGCCAAAAATTAACTTTTGAATTGTCGTCGGCGATTGTTGATCACTAGATAATACTTTTGCGGTGTCTCCGGTTCTCATTGGAGGTGAGGTAGGCGGAAATGTTAAACAAATTCTGAAAGATTCAGCTTCTCTAATGTCCGTAAAAGCTCGTATTTACACATTATTATAGTTATTATTAGCATAACTTTCGCATCTATACAAAAGTTAGAATCAAAGATCCAGCGATTTCGCATATTTAAAATTAAGAAAAAAAAAAAACATTTGATGTATATGAATGTACATATATAAAGCTAGTGACGGTAGTCAGACACACTGAAAGCTTAATTGATAATAATCCGATTGTAATCCTCAGTTTGAGATCGTTAAATTAAGCACTGAAAATACAGCAATAATTACATAAAATACGTGTGCATATGAAGAGTATATGCAGTTAATGGGTTGAAGTGGTTGTACAGGAGACGGATGTGGTTTTTGCATTGCAAATACTTGGTAAAGTTAAGGAGGTTTAATTATATTAAACTCTCACAGTAAAGTGCACCACCATCAGTTTTACATATGTATGTAAATTATGGAGATTATTATAATGAGTTGATGCATGCATGACAGATATGCATCACTGAAAGCTGAACTCTTTTGATGGAATATTTTTGGAATAAATGAAATGCAAATTTCGTTATTTCGGTATTCATTTTTTCATCTCATGTACCACAACTCTTGAAAATTTTACTTGAGCAAATTGGTGCAATAAAATGTATAATTGTAAACTTAATTGATGAAAAGTTTTGAATTTTTTCTTAATGAGATTTTTTTCTACAAAGAAATTTTGTTTGTTACATATTTTTTTTACCAATAAAAATATTTTTTTAATTTTAAAATGACACACAGCCAAATAATATTATGGTTATTTTATCATCCTCCTGTCTTGCTTAATTACTTACCCTTACTAAAACTTAGAAATGAAATTTCTTATGAATATTTTTAATTGTTATGAATCGATTTTTGTGAGAATACAGAGGAATTTAATAATTTATACTTAAATTATTTTTACTTCAATACCATTTATTTTGTTAGATTGTATGAGTACATAATTGAGGATATATCTTTTCAATGAACATAATTCATAAATCTGACGTACTTTTCTAAAATTTCGTTTGAATTTTGGAGAGTGTCAGCATAATATCAGAGAAAGACGATTTTTTTTATATAAAATCGCGTGTAATCGTTAAAACCAGTTTCGACCCAAGAGATTTTAAAACGAATTTTTAAGGATCATAAAATATATACTTATGTATATGGAAAAAAGCATATTTTTGGGAGCGTGAAATGAGTTAAAAATAACGTCTACTACCGTGTAAAAAAAGAGTCGGGTGTAAATGTAAAACTACTGATCTCGAGTATTACAAAATGAAGATGTGCCAAACGAACTTCATTTTTTCAAAGAAAATTGATGACCTTCATGAAATATGCATATTTGCATTATTTCGTTATCATGTCCATATTTGTACCAATTGAATTATTGCATATGGGCCATTCCATCAATTGGCGACATGGTTTTGTACCCGTGGTTCTTCTATTTTGACGAAACTTTAGAATATAATAATATAGACCAAAATAAGAATATCTGTTTAAGAATATCTTTTTAGTGGTCAAAGTTGCTCCATTGTTTTTTAGCGCGCAATTCAAATCGAGATCAAACAAAAAAATGAATATTTCTTTTATTTTTTAACGACCTGAGAATTTAGTGAAAAAAATTTTGATGTTATCCAGTTTTATGTAAAAAAATCTCAGCTTTCTGATAAAAATATTTTCATAATCCAAAAAAATTTTCAAAATCCAAAAAACCATGTTTTTTCCAAAAATCTCGTTTTTTTTGCTTTTCCCCCCATTTTTTTCAAAATTGACATTTTCATTCGATTCCTCGTTCAATTTTACATAAGAATCGGTGTTCAAAAATATGGGACTCTGATCCCATGAACAGCAAAAAAATTCAAAGTTGACGCTATATGGCGCAGTCTGTTCGCTTAGAAGGTTGTGTGAAGGAGGTAAATGTGTAAATTATTATTCTTCAAAAGAATATACATATTTTGAGCTGCACCGAAATGTGTACTCTTTATTTATACTCTTAAGACTAACTTATTACATGGTTCTTACTTATATTTATACTAACTGGTATGTTTACTTATTACTAGTTGATAGTTTGTTAATAAACATATTATATTATTTGTTTAGGTTTGTTTATATATATGTATATTGTTTGCTTAGATACATTTGCTTTGTTTTAAGATAAGGTTGTTGTGGTATTCAAACTCAATGTTGTTTTGATACTTGTTTGTTTAGGATTGTTTGTTGTTGTGATAGTGCATTTCAATTGTTCGAACTCAAGGTTGTTTTGATGCATTCTGTTTACTGAAACAAAATGTTCTTTTGATGTTTGTTACTACTATAAGGAATACATTCCTTAACTCGCGCACATGTAATATATTGATAAGTGATAAAATCATGATTTGAATTTCTGAACGCGCACATGCGTATACATACATTCATATGAGCATGTACAGAGACTTAAGATTAATATGATAGAAGATGTACATACATATGTATACATATATTTTTGTGATAAATTTAATTTCTATTAGTAAGAAATATAACACAAAAATATTTATAGTATAGTATATTATGTAAAAATCAAATACAATTATTAAATATGCAAGTCCAAATTGACTACAAATATTATTATGCATGCATTCATACAAAATTATACTCATATCATAATTATTTTTACATGTCAATATGGAATTGCTGAGGGCAAAACACAAAAGCATACATACTATACATACATAATTATGTATTTGCATACATTGCACATACAAGCGATACCCCTGGTTGAAAGCAATAATTGAAGCATGAAAATATCACGATGTGTATGTATATTTATGTCCCTTCATATTCTTGAGTATGTGAGAGAGCTGTAAAAATGGAATATCAAAGAACTTATTTTCCTTCAGTATTCCCTGATTACGCATACATGCTATGCCATCATATGCCGTACATATATTATTTCTCTTCATATTCACTGGTTGAGTATGTGAGAGAGCTGTAAATAATGTTAACATTTCACAGCGTGAATTCTGTGGTTGTGAGGTGAATTCTTTACTACAATTTTAACAAATGAGGTAAATTACAAGAATTCTAATAAATGTTTGCTGTCGAACCTGCACCTTCTCTATGCTTTAAGTTCTCTGATTGGCGCCTATCCACAGACTTTTGTCGTTTGTGTTGTAGTCTTACACTAGGATAGGATGCATTTCATAATTGAAGTTATACTTCTTATACGAGTTCGGAAAAGGTTGCGATAGATTCAGGTTGCGCAACCTTGCTCAATATGAATCTACGCAATCTTGTCTGCGAAGATGTTTGAGCAGCAAGCGAAGCGGTGACAATCGGCGATCGTTTGTTCGTTTCTTTCGGCACAGCTCGGCTTTTCTACCAACAACCCAATGTTGCCATGCTTATGCTGTTGTTGTTTTTGTAGAACAATGTTTCAATTTTTGGTTGGTGACATATTCAATTAAAAAATAAATTTTGT